>NC_057415.1:792274-979774 GCF_019320065.1 Cervus canadensis | reverse complement strand
CTGTCTCTCTCTGTTGGTCTCTCTGTCTCTCCCTTTGTCTGTCTCTCTCTCTCTGTGTCTCCCTGTCTCTGTCTCCCTCATACTCCATTTCTGACTGCAGTCCAGGCAGTGGGTAGAAGATGAGGAAGGACTTCAGAGAAAGGTCTGTACAGGGTAGGGGATGAAGCTGAGACACACCTCCAGGCCAAAAGAGCCAGAGCAGTGCTGCAAGTGAGCAGCTTCACGCAGGAAGGGGGGTGGCTCGGGGCTCTGCCACAGGACTGAATGGGTGGGAAGGATTTCCAGGAACACCACACAGGAAGTCATCACCAGGGTGTCCACAGGGCACTTGCAAAAACTGTTGGCAGTGGTTATAGTGCTGCCATTGATGCTATTCTCTGATAAGACAGAGGCTGGGAAGGTTCCTACAATGAGTTAGAACTTCATCTTGATCCACTAACTTGGTCCTTCTGAGGCTGGAGCCTGTGAGCCTTTCCCCACCCAGTGCACTCAAAGCCACAAGCTACTGGGCTTTTATTGCCATGCATATGAAAAAAGTTTGCTTCCAGGTTTCCCAGCTCTCATGAGTCCCCCTTCAATCCCTGCTTCCCCCACCCCTCGCCTTCCGAGTGACCCCATTCCCTGGAGCCTGGGACATGTATATGGTCTCCATCTTTCTCCCTTACCCCAGCTATTTCTAAAGAAAAGGGTCTGATCAATAAATCCACCATGGGATATAAAACACTAATAAAGTTTAATAACTTGCCTCTCCCAGGAGTATTTGCATTTTAACAGGGGAATTGCAGCCTAAGCTAAAGGAATTAGGCTGTAATGGTACAATTTCAGGCACCATCAAGCAGCTAAGGGAGGTTTTGGGGGGGACAGGGGGTCTCCCTAGCACCTCTGAGGCTCTCCTGTTAGATGCTACCTTCTCCAAGGTCGACCAGTTGATCAAGAGAGCAGGAGCAAGCACATTTCTTGAAGTTTCATTCCCAGCCCAATCTGTAGGCTTACCTTTCTGGAATTGCTTACTCCTTTACCCTGCCCTTATTCTCTTGTTCACCTGTTGTTTCAGTCTGCAAACTCTGACTGGCCTGCTTTGTGCCTGGAGACCCCCTGTGAACTCGGCAGTTCCAAAGATCACAAATAGCTTAGACCCAAAAGTCAACTTGCCTAGACTCTGCTCCTGCTGCTGTGTGCCCCTCCTTCAGATTCCTTCTCTATTAAAAAAAGATAATCATATTGCCTACCTTAAGGATTAGAATGAGATGCTGCGTGCAAAGTTAAATAATAATTGCTTGGTAAATATTTTATATTATTATCATAATATGAGTATCTGTAGATTCCAGGAGCCTGTAGCCCAGAAGCAGAGCGGTATGCAAATAATTCCAAAGCCCTTAGGAATTTTCTCTCATTCTTTCAGGCTAAATGGAGAAGTCATCCTGCTAGAGCAGCTCATTCTCAGGAGGGACAGAGGAAGGAGCAACCAAGAAACAGCGAGTCTGGTGTCTGTGGATCAGAGACAGAAAGCAAGATGGAGATCACTTTTGCAGACCCTTGCATGTCAGGGAGCATTTACTGTCTTCTTAAACAGACACCCCATCTGTGTTTTGAGAAGACAATTCTGGCCAGGTGGGAGGCAGATGAGAGGCAAAGAGAGCACTTAGGTGGCTATTTGCAAATGAGGCAGATCAGACCTAAGACAGTGGATGGATGCAGACAAGGAGGCAATAGATTTCCCAAGATCTTACAGCTCTTTTTCTCATACTGTTGGTTGACACATTCCAAAGGTGCATTTGTGGGTATTCAGATTTCATTTTGGCAACACTGAGTATCAGTTCACAAGCAAAATACAGCAAGCCCCCACATATGAATCTTCTAGTTACGAACTTCCAAAGATGTGAAACTGTGTCCCATCAACATCAGGTGTGAGTAAAATCGCAGCTTGCCCTCCATCTCCTGTTGCTGACGATCCTTCAGCTCTGCCATCTCCCACCTCCTCTCCCTCCTCCTGTCAGTAACTCCTCTTGCCTGTTCACTCGATGCCAGCCCCAGCTGTTGTACCCAACTACTGCACTTTTCAAGATGCTGTACTATAAGATTTCTTTATTTTTAGATTTTGTTACGTATTATTTGTGTATAAAGTATAAACCTCTTAGAGTATAGTACTAAATAGCCAGTTGTGTTAGTTGGGTACCCAGGCTAATGGTCAGCCTTACAAACAATTGGGCTTAGGAACTTGCTCTTGGAACAGAACCCATTCGTATATAGGGCACTTACTATATTTCTATTTTAGATATTTTAAGGATTTACTTGCGTTCTCAGGAAGTTCCCACTCTCTCCCCACATCAAAGATACCTTGCATGTCTTTCTCCTTCTTTTAACTCTTCATCTTTCCTGTCACTTCTGAGTATCTCCCTAAAGTGACTTTTGGACCAATGCATGTATTTTTCAAGAGCTGCATGGAGAAGATACTTTCTCTGACTCTGTTCCTTCATATTCCCCATGCCCTCCTTCCACCTGAGCAAATCTCCCTCTAGAGTTTGTGGCAACTTCTGAAAAAGAGTGACCTCCTGGACCTATTCCGCAAGGGCAAGTGCATCAGCTCTTGTTACTTTTCTGAGTCTGGGCTCATGCAGGGCCCCATGAGCCATGGGCACCCCACATGGTGTATATAACTGAGGGGCATGAATGAGATTTGATCCAGCAGCACCTCCGTTCTGACTCCCAGTCATGCCCTCAGGAATGGAACGATGGATTGGAGAGATTCAGGTGGCCCAATATCAACATGGAATGCTCCCTCCAATATTTCATAGTTTCATGAAGAATAAGGGTAGAGGGAAGTACGAAAAGGGTACAGAAATCCAGTGGGTTCTTGACTAAATCCCACTAGAATGAGGACCACTACAAGATGAATAGTGGGTCTCATGTTTGTGTCTCCACATCACAGCTCCTCAATGCCTGGCATAGTATAGAAAATGAAATTCAGTGATAAAATGAGGTCACTGGAAGTGTCAGGTGGGGGCTTTGGTGGGCAGAGAGTCACTGCCTTGCAGCTGGGGTCAATAACAGACATATCCTGGCCCAGTTTCCAAACCAACTCTGATTAGAGGAAACAATGAGTTAGTCACGTTGGCCTGCCAGAGGATGCGGTCTAGAATTACCCTTATTCCCCTGGGCCAGGTTTCTGCTGTACCTGGCAAGGGTCCTGGGCACCTGATTATTCAACCCCCTGAGCATCTGCCAACCCCCAGCCTCAACTAGCAGAGAGGTGACTGCCATCCTTGATGGCCTGCTGCCTCCCCCATACTCTGGACCTTTTATATATTGACTAAAGCCCAAACCAAGCCTGTGTTAGCTCTAGACCTCTGTGTATCTTATATTTTCTATATTAATTATAGGGCTTCCCAGGTGGCACACAATAGTAAAGAATTCGCCTGCCAAGCAGGAGACGGGGATTCTATCCCTGGGTCGGGAAGATCCCCTGGAGAAGGAAATGGCAACCCACTCCAGTATTCTTGCCTGGGAAATTCCATGGACAGAGAAGCCTGGCGGGCTACAGTCCACAGGGTTGCAAAAGAGTCTGACAAGACTTAGTGACTGGACAGCAGCAACGATCCTACCCGGGGCCCAGCTTGGCTCACCTTCACACCTGCCTGCATTTTGACACGCCAGCTGGGGCTCAGGTCTCACAGCGAGGCTGGGAGGAGGCAGGCAGAGCCTTGGATAGATGTGAGCCTGTCCCCTCCCTCCTGGCCCGAGGATCAGTGACAGTTGCTCAGAGGGGAGCAGTAATGGAGTTTTTATTGCTTGTGCTTCATTGCATTTGATCCTAATGCCAGAAGGTTATTGTTCAGATTTTTTTTCAGGTCAGTGCTAATTAACTTTATTAATGCATTTTTGGTAAGGGGAAAGCAATAGAGCTGGGTTCCGCTCACATTTGTTTGGCCCTTACTGTCAAGCAGCATTGGGCTTAGCATGTCTATTTAGAATCTGGGGCTAAGAGGCAGTGACCTTTCTGGATGGTCCAGAAAATTGAGTGTAGAGCCCACAGGGCCAAGAGAGGGCCATCTCCTAAGGAGAGAAAGTGGGGAGAGGGTGAAGCAGCACAAAAGAGATAAAGACAAAATAAATGGGTGAAATGGAAAGAAAAGCAAGGCAGTGTGCTAGAAGGAGTTCTGAATTTGGAATCTTCCCCAATATAATATTTAACTTGTAGTAAATTCTCAACATATGTTAGTTGAATTTTAATGGGATCAGTGTGACTGAGGTGTGGTGTTTCTAGGTTCATTCATTTTTCCTTCTTTGAATAAATATTTACTTAGTATCTATTGTAATCCTGGCACTGCAGTAACTGAGGATGTAGCAGAAAGACATAAATACTAATAGGACCTCACATTCTAAAGGGCAAATATGTCCCAGAATAAAACTACTCAGTACCTTATATTTTTATTGGACTTTGCTTAATTGCTACCTCTTCTTATTGACCCCATAGGGTAGGGACCATGTGTTATACCCCTTGGCATCACCGCTTTGAGCCTCCAATCTACATGTAATACATGATGTAATACCACTAGATATAATACCATGATGCTAACCTGAGGAAAGGTTTCCAGAAAGAACCCTACCATCTTTAGAGAAGGGGCAAGAAGATGAGAAGATGGGGGCCAACCCAAGACCCAGAAACAGCCTATTCTCTCTTCTCTCAGATGGGAACAAGACAGAGGTCAAAGTTTATATTCCAAACTTAGGAACCACTGTGTCAGAAGACAAGCTTGAGCTGCATGCGTCTGAGAGCCATTGAGCTCTCTGCAGCTGTGCATGCTACATCCTCAATCAGAGAGGTTCCCTGAGAGATGCTGATTGATTTCCTCAACAGCCAAGCACTGGGGGGAACGCCCTGTCATCAGCCTTGGACAGGGGAAGGAGAGGGACCTTGGAGGCTGAGTGATTGGGCACCAGAGAGGTCTTTGGCTAAGGTCAAAACTAGACACCTGTTTTGGAATCTAAGGACTAAAGAGAGGTCCAAGTCATTGTGCATTTCCCTTGGTAAAGGAAAGACTGTAAAGGAGAGTTCTGGTGGCCCAGTGGTTAGAACTCTAAGCTTTCACTGCCGAGAGCCTGGGTTAGATCCCGGGTTGGGGAACTAAGATCTCACAAGCACAAAAAAAAGAAACGGGGAGGGGGAGAATATAAAGGGTAGGATGAAGGAATTGAGGGTCTCAGGGGTTACAGAAGAGTTATTTCAGTAGGCACATTCTCAGTAGCGCACACAATGTCTTCTTTCTCTCACACACACTAACGTACACCCGCCACAAATAAAGACTCTAGACTCCTAAAATATAATTCTACACAAACTATGTCCAACCCCCACTCCCAGAGAGCATGAGTGTCTGTAAGAGAATGGGAGACCAGTGCACAAACACACGTGCTCACAACACACTGCTGGGCGCACACACACACACACGCACACACACACTCATGCAAACACACACATGTGCACACACATGCACACGTGCACACACACACACATGTGCACACACGTGCACACATGCACATGCACACACATACACTGCACGTGCGCACAAATGCACGTACACATGCATGCACGCATGTGTGCACACACGTGTGCGCATGCACACACACACACATGCACACACACACACATACACACGAAGCTCCAGATGAGGAAACAGCCATTAGGGGGTTCTGCTGCCTTACTCTTCCCACTGGCTTTTTTTGGACAAATACATAAATAATAAAATAGTAATAAAAACTCTGTTAGAGTTTGTCTGTTGACATGGAATGACTCATCTCCGTAATTCTGCTTCCATTTCCCAAGCGGCTCCGTAGATCACAGAAGAGATTAAGTGTCCTCATGTGTGGTTGGGAACATTTGCACAGCTGAGAACTCACAGCATGCGGAGATGCCAGGCTGAGCCCAGTGCCTGGCTGCCACACTGGGCAGGTAAACAAGCTGACTGACGCCGGGGTGAACTGAGTTCAAACCCAGGCTCTGCTGCTTCTCTTGTCTAGCCTTAGGCAAGTGGATTGGCCTCAGTCCCCTCTCCCCGGAAGATAAGAATAAGAGTTTACCTAACTGGACTCTGGGAGCCTTAGTGGGGTAATTTTCATTGATTTAAGTGTCTCTTATTTGTTAAGTAAATGAATGTCCTTTTGGTGTTAAGCGAATGGATATTCTAAACATTTCCCTAGTGTGTCTCTGAATATTAACGTATGGTCTCGGAGTTCTCTATTTTATTTCAGCAGTCCTCCTTAAAAACGCAGCTTTCAATTACTTATTTGTTTAAATTAAAGTGATTTAAGATGAATTATCTTGAATTCTGACCAAAAAATTAAAGACACCCTAGGACATCTGAGAATTTAACCTAAGAAGATTAAAAGACTCAAATCCTATGGATGATAATCCACAATATTCATACAGAAATCTTATTTTTAATATCATCTCTCATTTAGTAGGGGGCTTCCCTGATGGCTCAAGCAGTAAAGAATATGCCTGCAATGCAGGAGACACAGAAGACGAGGGTTCGATCCTTGGGTCGGGAAAATCCCCTGGAGGAGGAAATCGCAACCCACTCCAATATTCTTGCCTGGGAATTCCCATGGACAGAGGCGCCTGGCAGGCTACAGTTCACGGGGTCGCAAAGAGTTGGATCACAACTAAGCTCACAAGCCACCTCATGTTTTAGGTCCTCAAAACACACTGTGATGAGTGGAACGATGGAAATCATGGAGGCAGCCAAGCTGCGGAGCTGACCTGCCAGCGAGTGGGAAGGCTGCAAAGCCTGTCAAATGATGCCTGGGCCAGGACAGAGTCAGCCCCAGCTCTCAGCTTCCAGACTGGCCCTGACTCCAGGAGGCTGGCCCTGGGACCAGCAAGCCGTCACAGCATATAGGTCACTGTGCCGGCCTGGTCAGGTGCCACCTACCACCCATGCCCTGCAGCATCACACGCTGCCTCACTGCTCTCTCATCTCAGGCCATGTTGCAGCCAGCAGTGCCCACGAAGGACCCTCGACACAACTGCAAACTGCCTGCAGGCTCCAGACACCCACACCCCTCCCAGGCAACTTGAGCGTGTGCATCAGTGTATCAGACCAAACTCTTCCTTAAATCCTACAGCTCCCACTCACCAGTCTGCTTCACACAGCCTTTCTGTCTCAATTTCTTGGAAGTGGAGATCCTGATTAAGAGTGTATTTGAAGTCTTGATAGAAATTTCTAAATTGTTTTACCTAACCACCAATAGTACATGAGAGCGTCTGTCTGCCTCACACCTTTCCCAGTTCTGAGTACCCTGTGTGTGTATGTGTGTGTGTACACATGTGTGTGTGTGAGAGAGAGAGACAGAGGAAGTGTGGAGGGTAAATCTTAGTTATATTATCAGCAGGGGACACTCTTGGGAGTGGTCTTTCTGAAACTGGACAGATATAAAAACTGATTCTTCTGACATCGAAGGACGTGAAGGCCATTCTCCTGTACTGGATAGCTGGAGAGTTTGTTGTCAGCTGAAGGTAGGAGGATACATTCTCCTTATGCTTCTGTTTCCCCAGAGAACTTTGGGGATTTGAAGCAGTACAGTTGCTATAGTTTCTTTTCTTCTGCCTCCGTCTTGCAGATCCCATTTTAATACAAGAAAACTCTCAAGCAGAAAGTGAAGAGGCATGTTTTCTGGAGATTTGATTTCCTTCTTTTTTTTTTTCTAATTGAAGTGTAGTTGATTTACAATATTGTGTTAGTTTGGGGTGTACAGCAAAGTGAATTGGTTACACAAATATATACGTATACATAGGGGCTTCCCTGATGGCTCAGTGGTAAAGAACCCACTGACCAATGCAGGAGATGCGGGTTCGATCCCTAGGTCAGGAAGATCCTCTGGAGAAGGAAATGGCAACCTACTCCAATATTCTGCCTGGAAAATCTCATGGAAAGGAGCCTGGTGGGCTACAGTCTATAGGGTCACAAAAGAGTTGGACATGAATTAGCAACTAAATAATAACAATACACACACACACACACATATATATATACACATATATATATACATATAGAGTCCCTTGGACTGCAAGGAGATCCAACCAGTCCATCCTAAAGGAGATCAGTCCTGGGTGTTCATTGGAAGGACTGATGCTGAAGCTGAAACTCCAGTACTTTGGCCACCTCATGCGAAGAGTTGACTCATTGGAAAAGACCCTGATGCTTGGAGGGATTGGGGGCAGGAGGAGGAGGGGACGACAGAGGATGAGATGGCTGGATGGCATCACCGACTCGATGGGCATGAGTTTGAGTAAACTCCGGGAGTTGGTGATGGACAGGGAGGCCTGGCATGCTGCAATTCATGGGGTCGCAAAAAGTCGGACACGACTGAGTGACTGAACTGAACTGATATGTGTGTTTATTTTTTTAATCCTTTTTCAGAGATCAGATTTCCTGATTATTCAAACTTTATTTTATTTTTAATATACACTGATACAATGCTTGCTCCTTGTCAGATGCTGTATTAATCATGTTGCAAATACTAACTCATTTAATACTCATGGAAGATCTAAGAATGGATCCCAATATAGCCTGTTTAAAAAAATAAGAAAACCAATTTGCCTCTATTTATAGGAGATGAACTCAACATGTCCAGTTCCATATCCATGAGCTTATCAGCTTCTCTAGGCTTTACCTAACATGCTTTGTTTTGGTATAAAACCTTGTCACTGAAAAGCTTTAAAATTTTTTATGTACACTTCAGCAAGTGAAGTGGAGTGAAGAAAATAGAATTTCCCTGGGATGACTTGAGAATCCCACAGGGTCTTGAGGTCATTCTGATGGGTTCCTGGTCTCAGTGGACAGGCCTGTGGCTTGGCCAACAGCAGGTTCAGGAACCTGGGGCAGGTGTGTCATGATCCAAGAACTACACCCCTGCCCACCACTCACTGCCAGAAATTGTTTTTTGTTCTTTTTCATTTTCTGCTAAATTGCTGCTACAAATTTGCTTCTGGAAAGGACACCAGGTTTTGAAATAAGACACATATCACTGTTCCATTGCCATTAGCTGGGTGACTTTTAGCAAGTCACTTATCTTTTTCAGAGGTCCTCACTTTTCTCATCTGTAAAATATCGTGTTGGCCAAAAAGTCCATTTGGGTATTGATATAAGATAGCATGGGCAAATCCAAATGAAGTTTTTGGCTAACCCAGTACGTTGCCACATTTGTAATGTTTAAAGAAAAGATAACTTATCACTACTTAAATCAGAGGTTGGCAAATGTTTTCTGTAAATGGCCAGATAGTAAATATTTGAAGTTCTGCAGACAGAGATAAGATTGAGGACGTTATGGCTTCTCTGTCCATGGAATTCTCCAGGCAAGCATATTGGTGTGGGTTTCCATTCCCCTCTATGGGAGATCTTCCTAACCCAAGGATTGAACTTCAGTCTTCTGCACTGTAGGCAGATTCTTTACCTTCTGAGCCACCAGGGTAATGCCAAATATTTGAAGTTCTGCAGGCAAAGAGAGAAAGTGGAGGATATTATGTAGGTTCTTATACAAGAAGAGAGAAAATAAATTTCCTCAAATATGTTATTGACAAAATTTTAAATATGATAATAATAATTAATACTATGTGATTAAAATAGTAAAAATTGAGGTCAGTATTTCCAACTTTATTAAGGCATAATTGGCAAATAAAAATTGTGTGTATGTAAAGTAAACAAAGTAATGGTTTGGTATATGTGCACATTAAAGAATCATTACCACAATCAAGCTAACTGACATGTCCATAACCTTGTGTAATTGGTGTATGTGTGTGTGGCGAGAACACTGGTTATCCCTCTCACAGCAAACTTTGAATATAACTTTTTACAGTGTGCATGTATGCTTACTAAGTCGCTTTAGTCGTGTCTGACTCTTTGTGACTCTCTAGACTGTAGCCCACCAGGCTCCTCCATCCTTGGGAGTCTCCAGGCAAGAATACTGGAGTGGGTTGCCATGCCCTCCTCCAGAGGATCTTCCCGACCCAGGGATCAAACCCGTGTCTCTTATGTCCTCTGCATTGGCAGGCAGCTTCTTTACCACTAGCGCCACCTGGGAAGCCCCAGTTTTGGTTTTTTTTTTTTTTTAACAATACATGTCAACTAATAAAATGGAATTGGGGCAGGGAGGGATTCCATTTCCCTCATTCAGGGGTTCAAAGTTAGCTTTCTCTGTCATCAAATTAGTTGCAAATGTTCATTTGTGGGAGAAAACAAAAATGAAAACCTTTAGTTTACAGGCTGTAAAAAAGAAAAATATAAATAAATAAAGGACCAGATGTGGGTCACTGGCCATGGTTTACCAGCACCTGACCTAAATCATTCATGGGTGCATCATAGATTTTTAACAAATAGCTGTTTCCTTCTCCCTGAAGTAAGCTGACTGGATCCTACTTAACAGAATGGCAGCCCTTTAAAGGGAATGATGGTTTCAAAAAAGCTTCTAAGACTTTCTTCTTAGTCATCAAATCTCACACCTGGCTCCAACTGTCCATTACAGTGGAAGCAGCAGGTCTGTTAAAAAATCTGTGCCTCGGTTTTTCTCTTCTGTAAAATGGTGATAAATACTTTCTTTATGTTTTATTATCCAGTCAGGCTAATAGTGGGAAGTGGTAATAGTATTAGAATAGAGAGAGAAGGAAAAAAGCTGTATTTAAAAAAATCAGTCATGAAATCATTTACAATACATATATGTGATAAAAGCCCTACATCTAGGCTCTGTAAAGAACTCTCGGGGGATTGACTGTGGGTGGTGTTGCAGATAAGCTCCTGTGTGGCGACATCAGGAGACTTTGACATGCTGTTTCATGCCATTGTGTGGGTACAGCCTACCAAGAGGCCAGAAGGCAGAACTTCCGCTGACTATGAATTTGTGAATAAGTGCACGGAAGGTGTTTGTAAAATATATGAAGAGCATCTGAAACAGCCCCTCTATCCCATATGATATCAGTCCGTTGTTTGATTTTGTTGGTGACCTGGCAGACCTCAGTTGCCTTAATTTACCGAGCTGATACCCAGACATACCAGCCTTATAACAAAGACTGGATCCTTGGTGGACAGGCCCAACAGTCTGGGAAATAGTTTGAATATGGAAACATTAGGGGGATGGAGTGGGCTTGGGACACAGGTGTGTGCAGCATGCTGTAGTGGAAGTTTTGTATTATAGTAATCCTGTTTCCTAGGGCTTCCCAAGTGGCACTAGTGGTAAAGAACCTGCCCACCAATGCAGGAGACACAAGAGACATGGGTTCAGTCCTTGGGTTAGGAAGATTTCCGTGGAGGAGGGCATGGTAACCCACTCCAGTATTCTTGCCTGGAGAATTCCATGGGCAGGATAGCCTGGCCAGTTACAGCCTGTAGGGTCACAAAAAGTTGGACACAACTGAAGCGACTTAGCACACATGCAATCCTGTTTCAATTTTGGTAAACCTTAGCCAGGATTGAATTTATTGGATAAAATGTGATGATCTTGTTCAATCTGAAACCACCTTTCCCCCCTCCCCCCCTTCTTTTTTCTTAAACATTTTTATGATGATTTAGATGGAAATTGGCTTTTGTCCATTAATGTTGGTTCCAGTCCCTCAAACTGTTCATACTTGCTTTATAACATTCACTGTATTAATCCTTCTTCAAATTGAGGTGAGGGTGGTGGCACAGTTTAGTTATGTCCTCCAGATAAAGTCTTAGTGAAAAAAAGATGTTCTTTAGTTATTAAGAAAAAAAAGAACTCTCAAAACAATAAAAAGAAAAGAATTTTAAACGTAGGCAAAATATTTGAACAAACACATCATCAAATAAGATATAAAGAAGCACATGAAAAGGTGTTCAATATCATAAATCTTAGAGGAATGCAAATAGAAATGTCAAAGAGATACTGACACACCTAGATCAGAATAGCTAAAATTCAAAACAAACACACAAAACCAAACCGAAAAAGCAAACAATATCAACTGTTAAGGATGCAGAGAACTGAAGCTCTCACAACCTTGCTAATGGGATTGGAAAATGGTACAGCCATTTTGGAAAATAGTCTGCCAATTACTAAGCTAAACATGTGCATGTGTGTGCTCAGTCACTCAGTAGTGTCTGACTCTGTGAGACCCTATGATCTGTAGACTGCCAGGGTCCTCTGTCCATAGGATTTTCCCAGCAAGAATACTGGAGTGGGTTGGCATTTCCTCCTCCAGGGGAAAATCCCCAACCCAGGGATCAAAACTACATCTCCCATATTGGCAGGAGGATTCTTTACCACTGACCCACCTGGGAATCCCAAAGTTAAACATACACTTACCAACAGTTCAGTTCAGTTCAGTCGCTCAGCCGTGTCTGACTTTTTGTGACCCCATGAATCGCAGCACGCCAGGCTTCCCTGTCCATCACTAACTCCCGGAGTTTACTCAAACTCATGCCCATCGAGTCCGTGATGCCATCCAGCCATCTCATCCTCTGTTGTCCCCTTCTCCTCCTGCCCCCAATCCCTCTCAGCATCAGGGTCTTTTCAAATGAGTCAGTTCTTCACATCAGGTGGCCAAAGTATTGGAGTTTCAGCTTCAGCATCAGTCCTTCCAATGAACACCCAGGACTGATCTCCTTTAGGATGGACTGGTTGGATCTCCTTGCAGTCCAAGGGACTCTCAAGAGTCTTCTCCAACACCATAGTTCAAAAGCATCAATTTTTCAGCACTCAGCTTTCTTCACAGTCCAACTCTCACATCCATACATGACTACTGGAAAAAACATAGCCTTGACTAAATGGACCTTTGTTGGCAAAGTAATGCCTCTGCTTTCTAATATGCTATCTAGGTTGGTCATAACTTTCCTTCCAAAGAGTAAACATCATTTAATTTCATGGCTACACTCACCATCTGCAGTGATTTTGGAGCCCCTCAAAAAATAAAGTCAGCCACTGTGTCCACTGTTTCCCCATCTATTTGCCATGAAGTGATGAACCGGATGCCATGATCTTAGTTTTCTGAATGTTGAGCTTTAAACCAACTTTTTCACTCTCCTCTTTCACTTTCATCAAGAGGCTCATTAGTTCCTCTTCACTTTCTGCATTAAGGGTGGTGTCATCTGCATATCTGAGGTTATTGATATTTCTCCCGGCAACCTTGATTCCAACTTGTGCTTCTTCCAGCCCAGCGTTTCTCATGATGTACTCTGCATGTAAGTTAAATAAGCAGAGTGACAATATACAGCCTTGACATACTCCTTTTCCTATTTGGAACCAGTCTGTTGTTCCATGTCCAGTTCTGTTACCACTTACCATATAACCCAGCAAATACCCTAGATTTGTACCTGAGAAATAAAAACCTATGCTTCCACAAAAATCAGTATGTGAACAGTTGCAGTGACTTTTTTTATAATGCCTCAAACCGGAAATAGCCTGACCTTTATCAACTTGTGAATGGATAAACTGTGGTATATCCACACAACTGAAAACTAGCTAACAATAAAAATGAAGGAACTATTGATTCACACAATAATGTGGATGAAACACAAATGCATTCTGCTAAGTAAAAGAAGTCAGATTCAACTGGCTGAATACTATGTAATTTCATTTATATGACATCCTGGAAAAGGCAAAATGACAGAGACAGAAATTAGATCAGTGGTTTCCAGGAACTACAGTTTGAAGAAGGATGGATTAAAAAAAGTGGCAGAAATATTTTAAATCTTGACTGTGGTGGTGGTTAGCATAACTGTATGCATTTGTCCAAACTCATATAACTACTTCCTCCCCCAAAGTGTGATTTTTTTTTTATCAGAATGTAATTGCTTCACCATTCAATATCACGGTAATCCAAGACTATGCCCCGACCAGTAATGCTGAAGAAGCTGAAGTTGAACAATTCTATGAAGACCTACAAGACCTTTTAGAACTAACACCCAAAAAATATGTCCATTTCATTATAGGGAATTGGAATGCAAAAGTAGGAAGTCAAGAAATACCTGGGGTAACAAGCAAATTTGGCTTTGGAGTACAGAATGAAGCAGGGCAAAGGCTAATAGAGTTTTGCCAAGAGAACGTACTGGTAAAAACACCCTCTTCCAACAACACAAGAGAAAACTCTACATATGGACATCAGCAGAAGGCCAGTACCAAAATCAGATTGATTATATTTTTTGCAGCTAAAGATGGAGAAGCTCTATACAGTCAGCAAAAACAAGACCAGGAACTGACTGTGGCTCCGATCATGAACTGCCAAATTCAGACCTAAATTGAAGAAAGTAGGGAAGACCACTAAACCATTCAGGTATGACCTAAATCAAATCCCTAACAATTACACAGTGGAAGTGAGAAATAGATTTAAGGGACTAGATCTGATAGACAGAGTGCCTGATGAACTATGGATGGAGGTTTGTGACTTTGTACAGGAGACAGGGAGCAAGACCATCCCCAAGAAAAAGAAATGCAAAAAGCAAAATGGCTGTCTGAGGAGGCCTTACAAATAGCTGTGAAAAGAGGAGAAGTGAAAAGCAAAGGAGAAAAGGAAAGATATACCCATTTGAATGCTGAGTTCCAAAGAATAGCAAGGAGAGATAAGAAAGCCTTCCTCAGCGATCAGTGCAAAGAAATAGAGGAAAACAATAGAATGGGAAAGACTAGAGAGCTCTTCAAGAAAATTAGAGGTACCAAGGAAACATTTCGTGCAAAGATGGGCTCAATAAAGGACAGAAATGGTATGGACCTAACAGAAGCAGAAGATATTAAGAAGAGGTGACAAGAACTGTACAAAAAAAATTCTTCATGACCCAGATAATCACAATAGTGTGATCACTCACCTAGAGCCAGACATCCTAGAATGTGAAGTCAAGTGGGCTTTAGGAAGCATCATTATGAACAAAGCTAGTGGAGGTGATGGAATTCCAGTTCAGCTATTTCAAATCCTAAAAGATGATGCTGTGAAAGTGCTGCACTCAATATGCCAGCAAATTTGGAAAACTAAGCAATGGCCACAGGACCAGAGAAGGTCAGTTTTCATTCCAATCCCAAAGAAAGACAATGCCAAATAATGCTCAAACTACCACACAATTGCACACATCTCACACGCTAGTAAAGTAATGCTCAAAATTCTCCAAGCAAGGCCTCAGCAATACATGAACTGTGAACTTCCAGATCTTCAAGCTGATTTTAGAAAGGGCAGAGGAACCAGAGATCAAATTGCCAACATCCTTTGGATCATCTAAAAATCAAGAGAGTTCCAGAAAAACATCTATTTCTGCTTTATTGACTATACCAAAGCCTTTGACTGTGTGGATCACAATAAACTGTGGAAAATTGTGAAAGAGATAGGAATACCAGACCACCTGACCTGCCTCTTGAATAATCTATATGCAGGTCAAGAAGCAACAGTTAGAACTGGACACGGAACAACAGACTGTTTCCAAACCGGGAAAGGAGTACTTTAAGGATGCATATTGTCACCCTGCTTATTTAACTTATATGCAGAGTACATCATGAGAAACGCTGGGCTGAATGAAGCACAAGCTGGAATCAAGATTGCCGGAGAAATATCAATAGCTTCAGATATGCAAATGACACCACCCTTATGGCAGAAAGTGAAGAAGAACTAAAAAGCCTCTTGATGAAAGTGAAAGAGAAGAGTGGAAAAGTTGGTTTAAAGCTCAACATTCAGAAAACTAAGATCATGGCATCTGGTCCCATCACTTCATGGCAAATAGATGGGGAAACAGTGGACACAGTGGCTGACTTTATTTTGGGGGCTCCAAAATCACTGCAGATGGTGAGTGTAGCCATGAAATTAAAAGACTCTTACTCCTTGGAAGGAAAGTTATGACCAACCTAGATGGCATATTAGAAAGCAGAGGCATTACTTTGCCAACAAAGGTCCATTTAGTCAAGGCTATGTTTTTTCCAGAAGTCATGTATGGATGTGAGAATTGGACTGTAAAGAAATGTGAGTGTTGAAGAATTGATGCTTTTGAACTGTGGTGTTGGAGAAGACTCTTGAGAGTCCCTTGGACTGCAGGGAGATCCAACCAGTCCATCCTAAAGGAGATCAGTTCTGAGTGTTCATTGGAAGGACTGAGGCTGAAGCTGAAACTCCACTACTTTGGCCACCTGATGTGAAGAACTGACTCATTTGAAAAGACCCTGATGCTGGGAAAGATTGAGGGCAGGAGGAGAGGGGGACAACAGAGGATGAGGTGGTTGGGTGGCATCACCAACTCAATGGACATGTGTTTGGGTGCACTCCAGGAGTTGGTGATGGGCAGGGAGGCCTGGTGTGCTGCGGTTCATGGGGTCGCAAAGAGACGGACACGACTGAGCAACTGAACTGAACTGAATTGCTTTACATTGCTGTGTCAGTCTCTGCTGTAGGATGAAGTGGATCAGCTGTGTGTAGACCTATGTCCCCTCCCTCTTAGGCCTCCTTCCCACTGCCATCCCCATCCTGTAGGTCAGCACGGAGCGCCGAGCTGAGCGCGCTGATAGTGCTTATCAAATACATATAAACATGATAGTGTTTTTATGTAATTTCCCATCGTCCAATTCATCCCACCGTCTCCTTCTCCTCCCCATGTCCACATGTCTGCACTCTACCTCTGCGTCTGTATTCCTACACTGCAGATAGGTTCATCTGCACCATTTTTCTAGATTTCACAGCTATGCGTTAATACACAATATTTGCTTTTCTCTTTCTGACTTACTTCAGTCTGTATGACAGACTTTAGTTCCATCCACATCTATACAAATGACCTTATTTCATTCCTTTTAGTGGCTCAGTAAATGCCGTTTTATGTATGTACGACATCTTCTTTATCCATTCTGTGTCTTTGGATGTTTAGGTTTTTTTATTGAGTTTAGCTCAATAACCTGACTTTAATAAGAAAAAATAAGCATCTATCACATAGGGAAGTTTCACTGGTAGGCCTTAGATTTCAGGCAGTAATGTGTCACAAGTCATGTCAGAAATAGATGAAAGGGGCATTGGGTCTGGGTGACCTGGAGATTGCAAACCATAAATCTGATTCTTTCCTCAGGAAGGCCACTCATCTGCTCTCTTCTTCCTCTGTCTTTCCTGTTCCCCACTTACTGGTCCTCAGTCCCAGCTCTACAGAATACCTCCAGTGCTTCTTTCTACTCCAATTTCCTCCAGAATACAGGCCATGTGGAAGGGAGGCCTCCCCATATCAGCCCCCACCCCCCAGCCACAGCACCTCTGTGTTTGGGAGAGGAAGACCAGACTCCAGGTGGAGCCAGTCATTATGTTGATTTCTGGCTGGTGTGGGGATGTAAACAGAAGGAAGCCAGTGCAGGAGATTACAGGAATCATGAGCTCTTGTTCTATCTAGGCCAAGTTTAACCAGGAGGGCCCAGCTTATATTTAGGCTATATTTTGTAGCCCTCAGGAATGATCTGAACTAAAGTCAATGAACATCTCTATTTCTAATTGAATTGCTGCCTAGAACCAAGCCAGCAGTGCTGCGTTGGTATGGCTGGTGAGCCTCTGAACAAGGAGTGTTGGTGGGCAGGGGTGGACCCTGAACAGCCTTGGGGATCCCACCTCTACCTGAAGGAGCCTGGGGAAGCTATTCTGAGACTGGAATTCAGGTCTTTCACAGGATGCCTAGTTAATAATCGGGCTTCCCAGGTAGTGCTAGCGGTAAAGAACCTGCCTGCAAAGACAGGAGACATAAGAGATGCAGTTTCGATCCCTGGGTCAGGAAGATCAACTGGAGGAGGGTATGGCAACCCATTCCAATATTCTTGCCTGGAGAATCCCATGAACAGAGGAGCCTGGCAGGCTACAGTCCATAGGGTCACATAGAGTTGGACACCGCTGAAGCAACTTAGCACACATGCATATATATGAATCACTGAATTTTAAATCAACTTAATCACTTGTTAACTGAATCACTAAATTGACTATAACGTCAGTTAAAAAAAATAAAAATTATAAAGGAGCCTCAAGACATCGCCCTGCTGCCCTTCAGCATAGGGATTAAGAGCAGAGTTCTCAGCCAGACTGGCTGAGTTTCTGCTGTTTCGCTGTCTCTTACCACCCACATCAACACAGACCCATTAAACAAACCTTTGAGCCTCGGTTTTCCCATTTCTAAATGGGAATGCTAGCAGTATCTATCTTGAATTGTTGTGAGAATTAAACGCAGATTGAAAAACTGAAAGCTCTTAGAAGGTTACCTAGTTTATGGTAGACGGTTGAGAAAAGACAGGCTCCTTGCTACTCTCTGGCCAAATTCAGAGTCCATTCTATTCAGCCCTGACTTTGGACGGGAAGTCTGATATAAGCAGCACTTGCTGGAAGGCAGCAGGAGATGGGGCATATGTGGGAAACGCACCCTATGGGATACCCTTCACGGGCAGCATGAGGCCAGTTATGGGGAACATGACACCTACTAATTTCTGTCATCTGTCACCAGAGTTGGTGCTCCCTTGAGCTCCCTTGCTCATAAGAGACCACCTCTAGGAAGGGTAGCAGAAGGCAGGTGTTGAAAGGGTGTCTGACAACGAGAACTGTCCCATCCTTTCTCCTTGGCTTCCTGTTGCCCTAATGCAGGCACCTCATATTTATTTCCATGGCTCCGGTTTTCTGATACAAGCTTGGCCTTTTGAGAAACTGAAGATCCCAGACACGATGAATGTGATTTAAGACCCAACTCACAGTTTCCGCCTTGTGCTGAAGGTGTTACAAATTGTCCCTGGAGGCAGGATGTCTCTATATTGAAAATGAGAGCACAGAAGTGCAGGAACAATCAGCAAGGCCAAACACGGTCTCCTGACCTTTATATCAGTAGTGGGTAGCCCGGTTCTGAATTAATGAAGGGCTATCATTTCAGGGCAAGCACCACCCCTCCCACCTCCAGCCCCAGCTGTTCAGTGCCATCATCTTCTGCCTTGTATGTGTTTACTCTGGAAAACTGCCAACACCCTCCATCCCTCCATCCCTATACTGGTTTTACTGGTTTTCTCATTGTCAAGTGGAGTCTCTACTCAACAATACTTTTTTTTTTTTTAATGTTTTATGTGGACCATTTTTAAAGTCTTTATTGAATTTGTTGCAATATTGTTTCTGGTTTATGTTTTGCTTTTGTAGTTGCAAGCCATGTGGAATCTTAATTTCCAAGCCAGGGATCAAACCCACATTCCCTGCATTGGAAGGTGAAGTCTTAACCACTGGACCACAAAAGAAGTCCCTCAACAAAGCTTCTTATTTCAATTCCTTCTGGCCAGTATTGCTGGGACAGAGTGCTAAGGCTCTAATTTGGTTTAATTTGCTGATGCTATTCAGCATTTCCTCTCTGATTATGGCTCTCCTACACCCCACAGATTTCTTAGCTTTTCTATTAATACCTCTGCAGCTCACCCTCTTCTGCAACACACTCCAACTCTTAAGGAGCTGTGCTGGGAAAGCGGTCAGTGTGATCCTCACCAAACTTGACCTTGCTTGACTGCTCCATCAGCCTTTCCCAAAGCAGAGTGTCACTCACACTGGAAAATTCTCTCTGTTTATCCCACAACCCCCTCCAGCTACTGCTCCGTTCTGTTCCTTTACTCCAGTGATAAAGTTTTGTAAAATTCAGATTTATTAGCTGTCTCTGCCAGCTCATTTTCCATTCATACATCAGCCCACTCCAGCTGATTTTCTACAATTGCTTTCAGTTACTCTCCTCTAATCCAGGACACCAATGACCTCCATGTTGACAAGTCGGCTGGAGACTTTACTGTTTGATTTTACTGGGATATCTAGCACTGTTGATGACCCCTCTTCCTTAAAACTCCCTTCTCTTGATCTCTTTGGATGCCATGCTCTCCTAGATTTCTCTTTCACTTTTGTTTACTCAATCGCAGCCTCCTTTGCTGCCATGACTTCCCAGGACCTTGAGGAGACCTGCTATGACTCCTTCTTTTCTCTCTCTTCCTACCTATCTCAACTGTTCTCGCTGTTGCAAATGCTCTCTGTGCACTCAGTTCAGTTCAGTTCAGTTACTCAGTCATGTCTGACTTTTTCTCTGGGTAATGGCAACTTCCAAATTCATATCTCCAAAGTAAACCACATGTCAGAGATTCAGTCTTGTATATTTAATTGTCTACTTGACATCTCTTTTTGTTTTTTTTTTTAATTTAAAAACGTAAAAGAATTATTTTACTGAAGTATAATTGATTTACAATGTTACATCAATTTCTTCTGTACAGCAAAGAAATTTATATATATATGTATACACACACACATTCTTTTTCATATTTTTTCCATTCTGGTTTATCACAAGATATTGCATATAGTTCTCTGTGCTATACAGTAAGGCCTTGTTGTTTATTTATTCTATATATACTAGTTTGCATCTAATAATCCCAGACTCCCAATCCATCCCCCTCACGGCTCTTCTCCTCCTTTGCCACCAACCACAAGTCTATCCTCTATGTCTATGAGCCTGTTTCTATTGGATAAATAAGTCCATTTGTTATTTTTTAGATTCCACATACAAGTGATACCATATGATATTTGACTTTCTAACTTCACTCAGTATGATAATCTCTAGTTGCATCCATGTTGCTGTAAATTGCATTATTTCGCACTTCTTTATGGCCAAGTAGTATTCCATCACATGTATGTGCCATATCTTCTTTACCCACTTATCTGTCAATGGGCATTTAGGTTATTTCCAAGTCGTGGCTATTATAAATAGTGCTGCTCTGAACATAGGTGTGCATATATCTTTCTGAATTACAGTTTTGTCTGGGTATATGCCCATGCGTGGCATTCTGGGTTATATGGAAACTACTTTTAGATTTTTGAGGAACCTCCATACAGTTTTCCATAGTGGCCACACCAATTTACATTCTCACCAATAGTGTAGTAGGGTTCCCACATCCTCTCTGGCATTTGTTATCTGCAGATTTTTTTGATGATGGCATCTCTGTTTGGATATTTGACTTGTCTAGGCTTAACATGCCTGACACTGAGCTCTTGATAACCCTCTCAACTAGTTCCTTCTCCAGTCCTCCTCATGCCGGAAACATAGGGGTCAATCTGGATTGCTCTTTCTTATCTCCCAGATGCAATCCATCAATGTGCATGCATGCATGCTAAGTCAGTTCAGTCATGTTTGACTCTTTGAGAACTCATGGACTGCAGCCCACCAGGGTTCTCTGTCCATAGGATTTTCCAGGCAAGAATACTGGAGTGGGTTGCCATTTCCTCCTCCAAGGCATCTTCCCAACCCATGGGTAAAACCTGAGTCTCTTCTGTCTCCTTCATTGGCCGGCAGGTTCTTTACTGCTAGTGCCATCTGGGAAGCCAAGTGTTCTCAATTTTATTTCTCAAATAGATCTTGGAAACCTCTTCTCTCCATAATGTAATCATCATTGGCCCAAACCATATCAATATCCTTCCAACTGGTCTTCCAAAGTTCTCTACAGATGCCATCAAACCCATCCCTCACATTAGAAGAATCCACTGGAAACACCAATCATCTTCTCTATTGCAAGGCTGATAAAACCTGCCCACAGAAGCTTGGTTCTGATCTCATTCATTCCCCATACTCATATACACAAAATGTTTAAGCGATGGCATGTCCCTTTGCCTTCCTTTCATTTTCTCTTTTTATTAGATTCCTGGAATATTTCCAGGAATATTTCCTCATCTTTTCCCTCATAATTTTTATGCTGCATGGCTGAATGCCCAATGGAAAATCTAGTCTAGTGGCCAAAATTAGTTGATGTGCTATCAGGGTTGGGTACTAACATGTCTTTTCATTGTTCTTCTCAGTACATTTTTGGGTTCCAGCTTAGAGTCAGATGTTAATCCTACACCATTTATTAGTTCACTATGGAGAATTAAATGGCAACCCACTCTAGTGTTCTTGCCTGGAGAATCCTGTGGATGGAGGAGCCTGGGAGCTGCTGTCCATGGCATTGCAAAGAGTCGGACATGACTGAAGCGACTTAGCATGCATGCATACATTGGAGAAGGAAATGGCAACCCAATCCAGTATTCTTGCCTGGAGAATCCCAGGGACAGAGGAGTCTGGTGGGCTGCCATCTATGGGGTCACACAGAGTCAGACATGACTGACGAAACTTAGCAGCAGCAGCAGCATGGAGAATTAATTGCTTGCAGAAAAGCTGAGAGCCATGGAATGGTATATAAGCAGCTGTCGCTATCAACTTTGAGGAGCATGTAGAAAGCTCCAACTCTATCCCAAACCACTCCCCCAGTGACTTGTATCCAATACCTGGGCTATCTTAATAGAGTCACTCATTCATCATTATCTTCAGTGGAAAGAATAAAAGTTGATTTACCAGTCACTAGTAATTCCAAACGGAATGCATGGGGCCTTATTTTAAAAAGACATCTAGGTGGGAAGACTTAATAAAAGGAAGCAAAGAGGTACTTGCTACAGGCCAGCAGGTCTAGAGATGAGACAGGACAGCACTAAAAGTTCAGGTCACTCTGTGCAAATGGCAGGTGGAGAAGAGCTGGCTGAAGTGGCAGTGGGCACCTTCCCAGTGTCACCAAAGGCCCGAAAAGCTTATCTTTCAGCCACAGGCTTTCTTTTCTCCTTGGTTTTTGCCAGCCTGTGATTGTCTCTGCTACATCAGAGAGTAATCTCCTAATTGACTAAGAGGCTTCCTCACCACTGTCCCTGCAGCACCTCTATGTCCAGCACACAGTGTTAGGGCTAGTGTTAATCGCTCAGTCGTGCCCGACTCTTTGCGACCCTATGACTGCAGCCCACCAGGCTCCTGTGTCCATGAGATCTTCCAGGCAAGGATACTGGAGTGGGTTAGCCATTTCCTTCTCCAGGGGATCTTCCCAACCCAGGGATCGAACCCGGATCTTCTGTACTGCAGGCAGAGTCTTTACCGACTGAGCTACAAGGGAAGCCCAAGATGCTTCCTCATCTTTGTTCCCTCAGCACCTCTTATGTCCAGCACACAGTAGTTCCTCATTAAACATGTCCTGCATCAAGGAAGAAGAGTTGCTGTGTCTTACTCTGGGAGTGGACAGGGGCAGTGAAATTGGAGATACGGGGTTATAAATGGGCAAACCATCTACCATAGATTCCTCAGAAACTTTTTTGTGTCTGGTCCTGTCAGACATTGGAGAAAATTCAAGAGCTGAATAAAATACCCTACCCCTTGATCTAATCAAGGGCATCTAAGTAGAGATGAAGTGTAACAGGGTGTACAGTAAGAATTCTGAGAGAGAAGAATAAACGAGCTGGAGATAGGTCTACAACAAAGATGACACCTAACAATTTCAGACAGAAGCCAGGAGAAAATGTCATTTTGGAAAAAGAAGATGAGCAAACAACCTACACGAAGACAGAAAGGTAGAATCCAGTGTAGCTCATCTCTGAGTCAATGAGGGGGCCCACCTGGGAAATCTGAGTGAAATCAGAACTAGGAGGCTGGGAAAATAAGCAGATTTGCTGGGGATGCAAATCAGGTTGGGTCTAAATCATCAGGCCCCGGGGGTCTGGGTGTACAGGGTTAAGTTAAAGACCTAAAGCAAGATGCTGGAAGAACTAGGTTGGGATCTGGGCTGTCACTTCAGTTTCACGCTCATTCTCAGTACCTTCATTGTATCCAACTCTTTGTGACCCCGTGGACTGTAAACCACCAGACTCCTCTGTTCATTGGATTTCCTGGCAAGGATGAGTAGCCATTTCCTTCTCCAGGGGAATCTTCCAAATTTATTAATACAAGGATCTCTCACACCCTTCTCAGCTCTGATTTCTCAGAGACTCAACTGGGAACCTGTGTTCCCAGGAACCTTCCAGAAGCATGGTTTTGATGAACTCTAATGTGTAAAATGGAGAAGAGAAAGACTGACCAGACTCCTTGGAAAACTCCTTGGAAGAGCCTCTGATTATAACCCTCTCTTGGCAGTGTTGGGGGTGGGGGTGGGATTGCATGAGAGCAGTGAGCCTGCAGGACAAAAGTCCTGAGTCTTGGATAGGATCCCATCACTTCATAGGCTGTGTGACTTTGTATAAGTCACTTCTGTTCCCCAAATGCCAGTTTTCCATCTGAAAAATGGGGCTATGGATACCTATTTCCAAAGTTGAAAGCATTTAATGGGAGAATATCCCTGAAAAATACACACACCTGGGTAATCAGCAGAGGTCCTGTGCCCAGTAACTACCCTGAGCTTCCAGGCTGTCATTGAACCAAGATCACATCAGGCAACCACAATGGCAACCTCACTTCTGGGCAACCTCACTTCCCCAGGGCTCAGCCCCTGGAGCAGGACCCCCTCATTAATGCCTTGATTGTTCATTTACACTCTGAGGAGCCCATTGTTAGTGGTGACATTGCAACCATCCTATGCCAGGGCCTCCAGTCATGTGGCTGTGAGAGAACTGGAGACAGTGATTAATAAACACCCAGGATGTCAGCCCTACTGGGGAGGGTGCTGTCTCCTCAGCTTGAATATGCATGGACCCCCCTGGGCTGACTTGAAGCCTGGAGAGAGGACACGGTGGGCTGGCCCACAGCTGAGAGTGGCAGGCAGGCTGGTCACCAGGGAGACGCAGCAAAGCCTGCTCTGCTCCTCACCGAGTGGAGCAGAGCAGGCAGCTTTCAGCAGCAGCGCCATCAGCCTTGCCATCACCCGAGAAGACAGGCTGGCAGATGTGAACATAAATACATCCCCCTCTTGCCTCACCTCAGTGCCCTGAGGAGCTATTAGAGACTTAAAATTACCATTTCAGTAAATGGAGAGAGAGAGAGAGAATTGGAGAGGAAGAGGCTGTGTTTGTTAACTTGGGGACATTGTTGGCTTTTCTGGCTCCTTTTTCCTCTGTGGCTCCCTGGGGAGGGTGGAGACAGGCTGGGTCTTCAGAGGTGCAGGAGCGACACCTTCAGATCCTGCCCTGTCCCTTCTCAAATTCCGATTAGGATCCAGCCTCACCTAAAGCCAAAGAGACATCCATACCACATCGCAGAGGGTTCTGTGATGCCAGGGAGCTAGGACGGTGTCAAACCTGAACCCCCTTCGGGTCCCCGCCCCCAAGGAGGGAGGCTGGGGCCTGAGTTCACAGAAGAGGTTTTCTAACCCTAAGTCTGGAGCTTAGATCCATTACAGTCATTCAATAACTGCTTATTTAGTTAGAATGAACAAATTCCAGATGTTTAGTAAATATTTGGTGATGGATTGATTGAATCAAGGAAGGCATTTGAATCCCCTTGTACAAGAGAACAGTCTCTGGAAGGAATCATCTGATATGCTAGGTAGTCACTTAAGCCTAAATATGTCCCATTGTGACTTAAGTGCAGGTTTGAGTGGAGAATGGGAAAGAGATCTCACACACACACACAAAACGCATGCATGACTCCACACTCTGGTCATGCAAACACACCCACCAGCAGCCGGTGGCCCTCGTTTATTCACACCGCAAGTGTCAATGGATGACCTAATTTGGCATCTTATGTATGTAGGTGATGGAGGGTGAACCAGGAGGGGGTCTGCCCTCATGGCATGTGTGGAAGTCAGAAAATAAACAAGGAAATGAACAGGGCAACTGGGGATCTAGAGAAGCCCTTAAACATACATCTTCCTTCCTGCATTCTGAATTTCTTCTTTAGCTCCCATGAACATTTAAAACAGAACAAGCAGAACGGGTAGCTGGCTTTCTAGGGTACAGGGCCAAATCTAATCTCTGAATTGTTGTCTTCTTGCCCTGTATCTCAACAACAGGGCCAGGAGAGTCAGCCTGCCCTGCAAAGGAGAGCATTAAGAAGCTGCCTGTCACCCACACTGCAGAGCCTGGGTTTGGAGTTGTTTCTTAAGCCTGGATGACTTTTCATTCAGCTCCTTTTGGAATCAGGCCAAGAGTGTCAAGGGGGTAGGTGTGTCCCAAGATCCAAGTGGATTTCCTTTTCTCTCCTTGTGAAGGAATGGCTTAATCGGCAGAGAAGGTACAATCTGAGAAGGTCTTCGTGCTTGGCTTAATACCCTAGATTCACCAGCTTGAAATTCCTAGTACTTCTGAACCAGGGAACCAGCATGTTTATCTTGCACCAGGTACTGTAAATTATGCCATTGGTCTGGCTTTCAAAGACTGGGTAGAGCTTGACTTTGGGTTCATCAGTTATCTCCTGGAAATTCCCTTTCTTCTAGAATATGAGTCAGTGTTTGTTCTGAGCATTCTTCCAAGCCTGATGCCCCAGGAAGGGCACTTTGAATATCAGCCCCAGACTAAGTGTCTGAGACATGGAGATCCAGTTCTTGAGAACAAAACAAGAGTGAGCAAAGCCCCATTCCGAATCCATCCACACTGGTGCTCCTACTGTGATCAAAATCTCTGCACTTTATCTAAGATGTTAGGAGACGCTTGGGAGGAACTTGGTGAATGAAGATCACAGCCTTTCTACTGGGGTAATAAAATGTGAGACAAAAACACACAAACAAAATCCTTCTTCTCTTTTCTATCTTTGCCACCTGAGCTGGATGTTGCATCTAGGAAATAACCCAAGATTGAAAGACGAGGCAGAGAACAGCGGTCTGATTGCTTACACCCTTCCTTCTGTTTGGGTTCCTCTGAAAGCTGGAAGCAGACTCCATCAGGAGGAAGACTCAGTGTTCCAGATACTTTAATCTATGGACAATCACTCAGGATATGCTTGGTTATTCTGAGTCAACAAATGATCCTTAGCTCTTTCAGAATCAAAGGTCAGTCTGGCTCATACTCTCTGTCCAGGGAGAGCTGGCTGTGGGACTCTGTTCATCCTGGCCACTCAGCAACCCACAATGATAGAAGCTTCATCACAACACACGCTCACACAATCACTATAGCAGGAAGCAGATGTAGCAAGTGGTACCCTGCATCTTGGAACTTCACTGGAGGGACTTGCCTGGTGCTCTAGTGGTTAAGACTCTGTGCTTCCAAAGCAGGGGACACAGGTTTGAGTCCTGGTCAGGGAACAAAGATCCCATATGCTATGTGGGGTAGTCCAAAAAAAAAAGGGGGGGGGGGGCTCACTGGAAGTGGCATACATAATTTCTGCTCACATTTAATTGATCAAATCAAGTCCTGTGGCCATAACTAATTTTTATTACAATCCTACTGCATGTTCAGAAACAGAGAAAACTGGAAATAACTGTGAGTAAAATCAACAACTATACACACGTGTCAAGGCTGAATATTCTTCATCCCTACCACACCTGGCATTATGGAAAGAATGACAAAGGGCAGGGTTCTGGGCAGAGTCTTTTCTTTCCACTCTTATTAAAAGGACTTATACCTTTCCTACTGTCCTCAGGGATAACATAAGCAGTGGGTAGTGGATGGAAAGAACAAATAATATTTGTTGACTGCTCAGTGCCAGGCACTGTTGTAACACTCCAATCCTCATGGCAGGGCTATAGCATAGATCAAGTATCAGCCACTTCACAAATGACGAGGCTGAGACACAGAGGACTGAGTAACTAATCCAATATTATTTAGGGAGAATCTAGGATGTAGTACATGAAGTCCAGTCTAAAGCTGGCTCTTAAGCACGGTGTTGGGCATGTATGTTTGTGTGCTAAGTCACCTCAGTTATGTCCAACTCTTTGCCACCCTAAGGACCTTAGCCTGCCAGGCTTTTCTGCCCATGGAATTTTCCAGGCAAGAAATACAGAGTGGGTAGCCATTTCCTCCTCCAGGGGATCTTCCCAACCCAGGGACTGAACCCATGGCTGTTACATCTCCTGTACTGGCAGGGGGGTTCCTTACTCTAGCACTACCTGGGAAGTCTGCACTTGATAGGAGGTTCCCAATAAGCTTCCAAATGCCATCCTTCCTGAGTATTGACCCACCACTTCTGCCTCGGACTTCACTTGGGCTGTCAGGGGCCTCTAGGAAGTCAAAGGAGCATCATTGCTTTTTCCTGGGACCCCACACCCATAAACAAGTATCTGGGATCCATCAGGTCTGGTATGACCTCATCTTTCTGTTCATGAGTTCAGAGACCAAGGCACAGGCTGCCTGAGCCCCAGAACCTCCCAAATGCCAAGAAAAAAAGAGTACTTCTCTGTGCAAGTCTTCTCTTCACCCCAGTCAGTTTCTCATCTGACTTGGAGAAACACAGCCAAGGGTGGGGCTCCCTTCCTCCTCCAGCTCTCTACCTGTAGCACTCAGGAACCATGCGTTTCACTTCAAAGAGGCGATCTTCCATAAAATAACATCTGTCACTGACAGCCACCCTTGAGGGCCTTGCACTGGGGGCTCTTTCTGCCAAGCAGACAGGGCTCCAGAAAGTTTGGGGGTCTCAGGAGATGCCTGTGAGAGGATCTTAAAGGCCAGAGCCTCACACATGAGGAGGGGGAGCCCGAGTGGAAAACGGGACCGCGCTGTGTTCTGTGTTGCTCTGGAGAATAGACTAACAGGTTCGCGCTGTGTCCACCCTGGTTGTGAGCTCCTCCGAGACCCGGTTTCCTATGCCCTTCTTTGCCAGCCTCCTGTGCCCACCCAGATGAATTACCACTGAACTTAGGGGTCATTCCTAGAATAAGGGAGATGACGAGGGACGAAGACAGAGATGCCTCAGGTCATAAGCTGAAATTTACAACCTGGCCCCATACTGCCCAGATTAACACCCCTTTCTCCAGAAGACCATAGACAAAAGCAAGAATTTCCCTCATGGGCAGAATTTGCAAGCCAGCAGCAGATCCACTGCTTCCTAAAGACAAAATTCAATGCCTTGGTCCTCAGGGACACTTCTCTGAGTAAATAGTTGCCTTTTCTTCAGTATTTTCCAAGAAGTAAATGCTCCTGTTTGGTGATGGTGCTCAGTCGTGTCCAACTCTTTGCAACCATATGGACTATAATCCACCAGGCTTCTCTGTCCATGAAATTTTCCAGGCAAGCATACTGGAGTGGGTTGCCATTTCCTCCTTCAGAGGGTCTTTTCAACCCAGGGATCCCAACCTGCGTTTCTTGTGTCTCCTGTATTGGCAGGCAGGTTCTTTACCACTGAGCCAGCTGGGAAGCCCTGATACTCCCATTTGGTCTCCCCTAACTCAGGGTGAATAAGCTTGTCAGTTTTCCCCCTTCTCTCAGACAGGGGTGGCCAGGCAGTATGAGAAGATTATGGTGGCTGGTGAAGTGCAAAGGAAAAGGGATGTGAGTGGAGAAAAGCCCACATGGGTTATAGGCCTTGCAGTGCAGAATGGGAAAAGGCCTTCCTTCTGGGGACCCTAGGGGTCAAAGGGACTGCCCCACAGAGGCACCTTGCAAGGTATGGAGAACAAGGCAAGCATACACCATGGCACTGGAGTCCGCAGTATCATTCTGCATTTAAGAAGGGGGAAACTGAGGCCCAGAGAGGGCGACTGGATCACTCTCTGGGCCAACCAGACCCAGACTCTGACTCCACGGACCAGTGGGTACAGGTGCATCAGAACCTAGGGCGCCTGGATGAAACACCCAAGGGGGCAGGTCAAAGTTCAGATTTAGCAGTTCTACCTGAGTGCCAAAGAATTAATGCTTTCAAACTGTGGTGCTAGAGGAGACTCTTGAGAGTCCCTTGGATAGCAAGGAGATCAAACCAGTCAATCCTAAAGGAAATTAATCTTGAATATTCATTAGAAGGACTGATGCTGAAATACTTTGGCTACCTGATGTGAAGATTCAACTCACTGGAAAAGATCCTGATGCTGGAAAAGACTGAGGTCAGGAGAAGAAGGGGGCAACAGAGGATGAGATGGTTTGGATGGCATCACCGACTCAATGGACATGAGTCTGAGCAAACTCTGGGAGATGGTGAAGGACAGGGAAGCCTGGTGTGCTGCAGTCCTTGGGGTGGCAAAGAGTCAGACACGACTGAGCGACTGAACATCAACAACAACCTGGCACTCAGGCACCCATCAGGTGACTAGATGCTTCCCAGCCATGCAGAGAACCTGACCCAGCCTTGGATCTATTGCCTGGGGCACCCCCTGGAGAGCTCAGCCCAGGTTGGCCTGCATCCCTGATGCTAGCTTCTAGGTAGCCCCTCTGAGGGCCTGGGGAGCTTGGAGAGGGGTCAGCTGGGAGCCCAGGGATGCTGATCTCATTACACCTGGAACCAGTAGCAGACACAGCGTGGGTGCCCAGCTCAGATCAGAAGAGGATTTCAGGGCTCCATTTAACCTAATTGGGCCGGCAATCCTGTAATACAAAAAGCCAGGCACCGCCTGTTTTGTTCCACTCCTCGCTTTGAAGTCTTGCCTCATCGAGTTTTTAGACAAGAGATGCAGGCATTTGGCTGCTCATATTTAATGTGTAACACAGGAGATCAAAGAGCAGATAGAGATGGAAAACATCGGGGCAATAATTAGGGATTATGCCGAGAGCCGTGCCGGCTCCCCTCCCCTCCCAGCACACAGCCCCACTCATTCCTCAGCCCTTCTTTCATCCTCTCCTTAATTTTCTCCACCCTCCCCTGTCTCTTTCATTCATCTCCGCTTCTCATCCCCTCCCTTCCTCTTTATCTCTCCACTTCACCTCCTTCCACCTTTGCCATCTCCTCGTCATGACAATCGCCCACCCACCTAAGCTCCTGCTGTCCTTACCAAATTGAAGATCCTCCAATCAGGACTTCCTTGGTAGTTCATTCATTAAGAATCCACGCATGCACTGGAAGGGGCATGGGTTCAGTTCCTGGTCTGGGAACTAAGATGCTGTGCAGTGAAGTAAAAAAAAACCAAAAAACAAAAAGACCTTCTGATCTTCCAGGAATTCCCCCCTTCTTTGTCTTTCTCTTCCTCCTTCCCTTTTCTTTCTGCCTTCTTCTCTCTCTGCCTCTCTTTCTCTTTCTCTCCCATCCACACTGCCTTGCCTGATACTAAAGTCACCATGACAACAGGCCTCCATGACAATTACAACCCAGGGAACACGGCCTCTTTCCAATAGGGATTCCAATGCTTACTGGAGTCTACTCCCTGACTCCTTAGCCCAGGAGGAGAATGAGCCTCTCCACAGTTTTGCAAGGCCACCAGCAACCACAGAGTGGGAAAATCAAAGAAGGAAGGGAACGTGGGAGAGAGTGAAAGAAGAGCAGAGAGTTTCAGTTCTCTGCTTCCTCTCTGATTGGGACAGAAAAGGACCACAGCCAGCAAGAGGGAGAGTTACAGAGACTGGAGTGTCTCTTTTCCCATCCTACAGGGCTCAGTAGAAAGGAGCTTAGGGTCAGAAGCAAAAACAAGGAGTGCAACATCCAGAGTAATGTGTGTGGAAGAAATTTCTGTTCCAATAAGTGAGAGTGAAATAAACACAATTCCAAACTCCTTTGCCTGGTACTTGAGACTCTTAGCATTTTATTATTCTAACTTGATTGGAAGGGCTGATGCTGAAGTTGAAGCTCCAATTCTTTGGTCACCTGAAGTGAAGAGCTGACTCGTTGGAAAAGACCCTGATGCTGGAAAAGATTGAAGGCAGGAGGAGAAGGGGATGACAGAGGACAAGAAGGTTATATGGTATCACCAACTCAATGGGCATGAGTTTGAGCAAGCTCACGGAGATTGTGAAAGACTGAAGCACTGGTGTGTTATAGTTCAGGGGGTCACAAACAGTCAGACATGACTGAGCAACTGAACAACAACTTTGATTTGGAAGATATTTCCTGGCCACATGTGTACTGAGTGTCTATTTTATATGCAATCCAGCAGTGGGATGCAATATACCCTGACCTGAAAAAAATATATGTGACAGTCTTTTGCAAAGATCCTAGGTAAGCAACCATATATTCAATCCTTAAGGCTAAAATAAGTAAATAACAGATCAAAATAAAAAAGATGCAAAGAGACACAGCACAATTAATTTCCTTATAAATTATGAAACAAATGTTAAGTTCAGAAAGATTCCTTGCCAGCTAGGTACTCTGACAGGCTTTAAGAAATGGACCTTGAGCTTTCTCTGGTAGGCTTAGTAGGGTCTGAGTAGGCAGACAAGTTTGAGGAGGGCGGCCCAGGCAGCTTGGAGCAGTCACTTAGCCACATCAAGAGAGGACTTGAATGCCAGGTTAATTTGTTTAGACTTGATCACGTAGTTTACTGGGAAAGCATTGAAGACAGGTTGCAGTTACTTACCCACAAATTAAGAAGTTCAAAACACATGTAATTCATTTTACAAAAAGTGAGTGGCACTGAGAGATATTGCTAGAAATTCTGTGCATGGAAGGAGAAGGGGTATCTAGGTATGGAAGTGACCCCACAAGCTGACTGCCCCACTAACCTCACTCCCCAGCAGCGAGGTCACTTAGCCACTCCTCAGCCTGGTCATACCAAGACTTGCTGACTTACTGGCCACCATGATATCATCTGCTTCATGCTTGACGCTACATAGAAGAGATGAGGTTTGCCTTGGAAAGCTAATTTTCCTTTTCCAGAAAGGAAAATTCAAACCATGTCAAAGACCTATAGTATCTTATTTGCAGAGAATATAATCAGTGTACATACATGCATGCTCAGTTGCTCAGTCATGTCCAACTCTGTGACAACATGGACTGTAGCCCGCCAGGATCCTCTGTTCATGGAATTTCCCAGGCAAGACTATTGGAGTCAGTTACCATTTCCTCCTCCAGTAGATCTTCCCAACCCAGGAATTGAAACTGCATCCCCTTGCATCTCCTGCATTGCAGGAGGACTCTTTACCTCTGAACCACCAGGGAAGCCCCTCTAACCAGTGTATGTTCTATAAATTTCAGTCTCAGAACTGGAGTTGAAATGAGGTCAGGGTGGCCTCTCTGATGGGCAGGGTGATCCAGTAGAAAGGAAGCGTAACCAGAAGGCCGTGCTGGGGTCTAGTTCTGCCACCTGCCACCCAAGGGGCCTTAAAATGTCAGGTAACCTCTCTCAGCTTTCATCCCTCATTTGAAAAATGGCCAAAATCCAGTGGAGCCTGTTCCTCTCATCAGGCGCCATGGAGATGGACAGAATAAATAATAAAAGCAAATGCCCTCAGGATGGTGAAAGTTACCTCTGACTGATGGACTGCGTGTCCTTTGCCATTGGTGGCAGGGATGGGACTCTCAGGTGACCCACACAGCTGGTCTAGGAAGCCCCTCTGTGAAAAGAGATGTGATCCATTGGGCCTCCATTTCCTTATTGGTCAAAAACAAAGGTGGAACTAAAGTCCCTTTTTTCTTGAAAATGCAGGGCAGTGAAAAATGACTCAAGGTGGGGCAAGAGCAGAGCATGAAGCTACATTTAATCCTTAGTGAGAAATTTATTTCCTTTTTAATTATCTTTCAATCCTTCCAGTCTCAGCTTGGCTCGAATTTTCGGTTAATACCTCTCTAATACCTGCTAGTTTGTCTTTCCCAAAGAAGAGAGAGTAGGTCTCCGGCTCAGAACCTTGGCAAGCAGAAGTACCTACCTAGAATTTAATGATTTAGCTGAGTTCTCCTTGTATTTCTTTTCTGTCTTCCATTTATGGGAAGTAATATTGGTTTTTCCATTTACAGTAATGATAGAAGGTTTCCTTTCTGGACATGTTTATGTAAAAAGGTGAGGGCTATTAAAGGAAACTATCGTATCAATAATAGTGCAGAGATTATGCAGATAATGGCAAAAGTCAAGGCAGTAGCAGGATTTTGAGAAATGCTGGGCCAGCTGATCCCCAAAATTTCTTCCAGTGGTTTCTTTCCCTGACACTTTCCCTCTACGATGGGGGTGCAATTCCACCCATCCATGGCTTATCCCTACTTTGGGAAGAATCAGACCCTCGGAGACCTTCATTGAGAACAAGAACAACAGTGACCACAAAAGGAGGGCCTCAGAAAGTTCCCACAGTACCTTCGTGTATGATCTCCCATTGGATTTCCCACCATTGTACAAACGAGAACAGTGAGACGCCACTGCATTTACATGATTTGCCTAAAATCATTCTGTAGGTGATAAATCAGGGCTCTAACAACATTCCTCCAAAACCCTGATTCTTTCCAGAGTTTCTCACTGTTTTTATACCCCCATCATACCAGGCTATAAGATACCAAGAGATCCTTTTGAGTTGAAAAAAAAAATTAATGGGATTTCTTCACTAAAGGGAAGAAGCCAGCTCCTTCATCCACAGTTATATGATGGATACTACTCATCATACTTGAACAGAATAGAAAGAGGAAAAGTCCCAGCCCGCTAACCTTTTATTCTTTTAACAGGGACGGCAGGTAGAGCAGTGAAGAAAGATGTAATTGACATCTTCCATTGACGTCACAGCTACTGCCTTTTTAGGGGACATTTTTCTTGGTCAGAAATCCCTATGCCATAACGCTTTAAATGAATCACATTGAAAGGATCATCTATTACTCACTTAACAAACACCGTGTACCTTTGATGTGCAAGAGTGTAAGACATAGGCCATGAACAAAAAGATTGCAATCTTACAGAAGGGATTACAGTTGAGCACACAAATTACTATAATACAAAGCAGAGTGTGATAAAATGATCACGATGATTATGAGCTATTATAAAAATACACATTTATGAAGATTTAACTGTGTGCAATTGTGTGACTCATTGGAAAAGACCCTGATGCTAGGAAAGAGGACAGGAGGGCAGGAGAAGAGGACAGCAGAGTATGAGATGATTAGATAGCATTGCCAACTCAGCAAACTTGAATTTGAACAAACTCTGGGAGATGGTGAAGGACAAGGAAGCCTGGGCTGCTATAGTCCATGAGGTCACAAAGTGTTGGATACAACTTAATGACTGAACAACCACTGTGTGCCAGGTACTATTCTAAGTACATTACATATATATATATTCAATCTGCAGAACAATTCTATGAGATAAATACAGCAATATGCCAATTTTTCAGATGAGGTGACCAAGGCTTAGATCAATAAGCTTCTCAAGGTCAGCCAGGTCCTAAGTGACAGAATCATGCTAAAGGCACCTGACTCCAGGACCTGCAGAATCACCTACTCAGTGCCTGCCAGAGCTGCATTCTCTGCTAAAGCATCTTTATCCACTAACCCATTTGCACTTTCCATCAGGCAGTGTGGCAATGTGACTGAGGGCAGACCTGGAACCAGGTTGCTAGGCTTGAGTCCCCGCACTGGTGCTCCCGGTTCTATGGCACTGGGGAAGTCACTTAACGTCTCTCTGCCTCTATTCTGTCTCTAAAAGAGGGTAGTTGTATAATGGTTTGTTGTTGTTGTTCTTCAGTCGCTGTCATGTCCAACTCTTTGTGATCCATAGACTGCAACATGCCAGACTTCCCTGTCCTTCACTGTCTCCTGGAGTTTGCTCTAAGTCATGTCCACTGAGTCAGTGATGCCACCCAACCATCTCATCCTCTGCTGCCCGCTTCTCCTCCTGCCCTCACTCTTTCCCAGCATCAGGGTCTTTTCCAATGAGTCAGCTCTTCACACCAGGTGGCCAAAGTACTGGAGCTTCAGCTTCAGCATCAATCCTTCCAATGAATATTCAGGGTTAATGGTTAAATAACTTAATAAATGCAGAGTGCTTAAGAGCCTACCCAGCATGTAGCACATGCAAGAACTAGATGAGTTAATGCTATTATTATGATGATATAGATATTATTAGTCTCATTTCATGGGCAAAAATACTAAGATTCCATAAATGAAGTAGTTTGGGTGAGATTTTATATCTGCTAAGTCTTTCCATTATGTAAATGAAGTGGTGTTTAGAGGAACAAATAATTAATTTCAATCCAAAGGAGAGGATGAAGGGAGTTCAGAGGCTGGATAGACTCTGGTTTCCAAGTAGAGGCAACATGATGGAAACTGCACGGGAGGAAAGATTGGAAGTGGCCAGTAGATTCACTGGGCCAGAATGGGGGCTCCTAGGAAAGAACATTCATCTCATGGGAAGTCTAAAATGACAAAAGACATGGAAAGCTATGGAGAGCTTCAAAGGAGTTGTAGAACCAGCAGCAGGTAAAATATAATGACAAGAAGGACAGAGTAGAGACTAAGAAGTCAGAAAGACACTGACTTGACCCAGCAAGGGGTTTTGTACAGGTAGGGGCACTAAAAATCAACAGGTGGAATTTATTTATATATATATTCATTCATTAAAAACCTGTTGTGTACATGTTAAAACAAAAGGCACTAGGGATACAATGCTTACTGAGCAAGATCCAATCCCAGTCTACAGGAAGCTATATAGAAAATTGAGTCAGTAATTATAGTGCAGTGATAAATATCACCATTAAAAAAAAAATAATGATATACAGAAACTAACACAACATCATAAAGCAACACTACTGCAATAAAAATATTTTTTAAATTAAAAAAACATATTCTTCTTAGTAAATTTACCAAGTTATGCAAATATCACCAAAATCCAGTTTTAGAACATTTTGATCACTCAAATAAGATCCCTCATGCTTATTTACATTTATTCCTTGTCCCTATCACCAGCCTTGGTTCTACTCTATTAATCCTCTTTCTATGTCACTTGATTTGCCTTTTCTTAAACTTTCTTATAAAAGGAACCACAAAATAAAAAATAATAGTGATGATGATATAATGATAAGTGTGACAGAATCATGTAGAAGCAGAAACTAACCTAGATTAGAGGGGTCAGAAAAAACTTCCTAAAGGAAAGGATAGCTAAATGATGAGTAGGAGTTAGCCAGAGGAAAGATGTGGGCAGTTTCTACTCCAGACCTATGCAAATGCCCTGAGACATGTAGATCACAGTCCTGTCAAGAAGGAGAGTATATTGGTGGGAATTGATTAGAGAGAAGAGGGAATGAACCATGTAGCAGGAGCTAGATCATGTGGGCCTTTGAATCAGCAAACAGTGAATCTCTTGGTCATAGGGACCAAGGAGAGCCATTGAATAGTTTTAGGCAGAAAAATTATAAGATGAGATTTATTATTTAGAAAATCCACCACTATGTGGATTGGAGGAGGCAAGAGACATTGAAGGAGATCCAGAGGAAGACAGAGTTATAAACCTGGTTAGAGAAGACAGTATCTTTTAGAGGGACATGGTGACTGAAATAGAAAAGAATGGATTTAACCTAAGTTCTGAAGGTATGAATTGAAAAGATTTGGTGATAATTAGATGCTGGGTTGTGTATGAGGGAAAATAAGTCCAGTCACCAGGAATGTGGCACGGCCACAGCAGGAACAGTAAGGTCAGGCAGAAGCAGTTGGGGGATGAATTAGTAATGATTCTCTAGGTAAACCATATATAAAAATGGAGAGAGAGAGGGAGGGAGGGAGGGAGAGAAAAAATGTATTTTAAGGAATTGGCTCTTGGAATTTGGAGGCTGTCAAGTCTGAAAGCTGCAGAGCAGGTTGCAGGCTGGCAAACTAGAGAAGAAATGATGTTGCAGTCTTGTGTCCAAAGACAGTCTGGAGGATGAATTCCTTCCTTCTCAGGTACCTCAGACATTTTTTTTTTTTTAAACCTTCAATTGATTAGAAAAGGGCTTACCCATGTTATAAAGGGTAAACTGCTTTATTCAAAGTTCTCTGGTTTAAATGCTAGTCACATCTAGAAAATACCATGAGATACATCTAGACTTGTGTTTGACCAAGCAATTGGACACCATAGTCTAGGCAAGTAGGTACATAAAATTAACTGCTATGTGGGAGAAAGATGATTTGATTCTAGATCATCTTGCATAGTGGGGCATCCTGGAGGAACTGTTGGCAAAACTGGTTCAAGTTCAGAAACTGGGTGGTGGATCTGGGGGTCTTGTTCTAGAAGCAAATCTGGGAGAGAGAGGCAGTGAGAAGGAAGGAAAAATATGTCAGAGAATGTGCTCCCTACTGAGAAGGAAAAGAAGCCAGAGTAGGAGACTGAAGATGAGGGCAGAGATCATTGCAAGCAGGAAGACGTGGTCCCAGAACATCTACTCTAGAGAGGAAGACAAGAACACTTAGACAATTTCACTGAGTTTAGATGCTTTAGTTATTTATTCAACAAGTTTGCAAAAGAATATATTTGGGGTGTCCCGCATGTCAAGCAGTCTCCTGCCAGCACCTCTCCAACTAGTCCCTAGGCAGAATTCTTGCATTTTTGGCTTCCCTGGACATTCCCCTGGTGTATCACTCACCTCAAGACTTCCAGTAAGTCTTCTGGATCAGGCATGCCCAAACCCAGCTCTTCCTTTCTTGAGTGTACCCCGGGGCCCCGTGTTCTCATGCTGTGATAATTTGTACGTCTTAATATGCTCCACATATTTCATGCTTGCTGCTCCAATTTCTTCAAATAGATCTCTGGCTCCTCAGGGAAGAGGGATTAGGTCTTTCATACTGGTAGAGCTTAACAGCCAGCCCCAGGCCACTGACATACCTCCTGCAACCCTAGAAAAGTGTTGTGTCCACAAGTCCCAGTCAAATGGCTGGTGGACTGCCCCACTGCCCTGCTGACCAGCTATCTCCCATTGTGCCCCTCTCCAGGCTTCCTTCTCACCTGCCTGTAGAATAACTACTTTTCAGTGACAGGCAGCATCACACTTCTTCTCTGCCGTGATTCCTTCTCAGCATCACCTCTGTCAAAGAGTACCTCTAACTTCCCCAAAAGAGTACCTCTAACATGTGTCTCAAAATGGCCCTTCGACATCAGGCCTGTGACTTCTCTTCTCCTGGTTTATTCATTCAACATTCTTTTAAGCAATTATTTACAGAAAACAAAGTAGACACAGGTGATTGAGAAAAATAGGAAAGTTGCTTGCTCACATTGGTTTACACTCTGGCGGGGAGAGAAAGAATTAAGGGAATAGGTTTTAATTTCAGACGGTGAGTGATGAGGGGCTTCCCTGGTGACACAGATGGTAAAGAACCTGCCTGCAATGCAGGAGAACTGGGTTCAATCCCTAGGTTGGCAGTATCTTCTGGAGAAGGGAATGGCACTTCATTCCAGTATTCTTGCCTGGAGAATCCCATAGACAGAGGAGCCTGGTGGGCTACAGTCCATGGGGCTGCAGAGTCGAACATGACTGAATGACTAACACACACACACCATGAATGATGAGAGCTATGAAGGTTCTGGAGCAAGATAAGAGAATGAGAGGGAATGGGTGCTGCCTTATATATGGAGGAAGCCTTCTCTGGGAAGGGAGCAGGAGCAGAGACCTGCTTAGGTGAGGCTGAGAAGCATACACTAACTACCTGGAAGGGAGGTATGCAGAAAACACAGACCCAGATGCAGTGGGTTCTTAGATAGATGTTCTCATCTCCCCTTTCATACCCTTTCCATCTGCAGAGGTTGGAAATCTTAAAAAAAAAAAAAAAATTCCCAGAATCCCTTGCAGCTATGATTTTGAAAACTAATTAAGTTGTATCAGTGACCTCCACCTGTACAAGGCATGGAAGGTGGAAGTGAGATGGTGATCTCTTCCCTTGGTTTCTGACTCACTCTTCTTGGGCAAGTCATGGCTTTCCTGCAATGGTGCCTCTGCTTGTTTGTTCTCTGACGTCCAGAGCACAGAGGCTGCTTCTGCGGTGGCCACTGCACCCAGAGACTCCCTCCCACAGCCCAGCTCTCAATGGGTACTGACATCTGTTTCTCCTGCTGCTGCTTTAAGCCTTGGGACACACATTCTTCCCACTTTGCCAGTTCTTGGTGCTTCACCATGCCTCACTGGTGCCCTGAGCCTGCCCTCACCTGGGTCCCAAGTCCCTTCACTAAGTTCTCTTTGGGTACTTTCCCAGGTGGGCTGTCTACTTCCTGAATAGAAGTTAGCCCAAGAGGTGGAGGCCTGGAGCCTTCCAGGCTGAGATGCCACTGATGTGAAGTGAGTGGTTCAAAGGAGTAAGAGGGGACCACGGCAAATGAAGCATGGCAGGGCCCACAGAGCAGAGTAAGGGGCTGCTGGTGTGCTGGGCAGGGGCTGGTTGCATGGTTAGTAACCAGGCATAGCCAGAAGCCAGCTGTCTGATCCTGAAAGCAAATGCTCTTTCATATTCTGCCCCACTGTGCCTCCAGGGCCCGCACTCTTTATGTGCTTACCCTTTCCTATCTCATCCTTCTTTGGTTTCCAGTATTTTCCCAGAAATCCCACAGGGAAGCGTGGGCTTAAAGAACCACCTGAGGGAAACTTCCATAAGTGGATAAGAATTCACTCCCCAATGAAGGGGACATGGATTTGATCTCTCGTCGGGCAACTAAGATCCCATAGGCTGTGGAGCCACTAAGTCCATGTGCCACAACTGCAGAGCCCACGCATTCTGGAGCCTGCCTGCCCCAGCCCGAGAAGAGTCTGTGCGCCACAATGAAAGAGCCACGTGCCACAACTAAGACCCACTGTAGCCAAAAATAAATAAATACAATTTTAAAAAAGAGCCAGCCTGGATGAGAGGGGAGTCTGGGGGAGAATGGATACATGTGTATGTATGGCTGAGTCCCTTCACTGTTCGCCTGAGACTACCACAGCACCGTTAACCAGTTATACCCCAATACAAAATGGTGTTGGTGTTAAAATGAATAAATAAATAAAAATGCTAAAAAAAAAAAAAAAAAGCCACCTGGGGAAAACGGCAGATGAGCCAGGTTCCCCCAACATTGCTTCTATCCTAACCTATCGCCCAGCCAGGAGGACAGGGCTCTGAACCCTGCCTACAGTGGCCCAGGGAGGTGGATATGAAGCCCACCAACACCGTGAGCTGGCTGGTTTCAGTCCCTTCTCCTGGGCCAGCATCATGGCCAGGGCAGCCAAAGCTTTCTCTCAAATTCCTCGTGCTTCATATATATGGAATCTAGGAAGAGGTACTGATGAACCTATTTGCAGGGCCTCAGTGGAGATACAGACATGGAGAACAGACTTATGGACATGGACGGGGGGAAGGAGCGGGTGAGATGAATGGTGGGAGAGAGGAGCATGGAAACACATATATGACCGTATGTAAAATAGATGGCCAATGGGAACTTGCTGTTATGACTCAGGGAACTCAAACCTGGGCTCTGTGACAGCCTCTAGGGGTGAGAAAAGGTGGGAGGTGGAGGGAGACTGAAGACGGAGGGGGATATATGTATACCTATGGCTGATTCATGTTCATGTATGGCAGAAACCAAAGCAATATTGTAAAGCAATTATCTTTTAATCAAAAATAAATTTAAAAAAATTTATCACGCTTTCCTGTAGTGCCTGCCACCCACAGCTGCTCCTCTGAAGTGCCAACAGGGGAAAGGCTCAGGTGCACTTGATTCTGCTGTGTCCTCAGCTTTTAATGCACTTAGGATTGATGACATATTTCTTCAGCCTTAAGAGCTATCATCAAAACCCCATGTCATGAAAAGGTTCCCAAGCTGCTCTTAAAAGCCTAAACCTCAGCATCATCTGGGGACATTCAATGGAGTGTCAGTTAGTTTGAGGAGAGCTTTGCATTAAGGTGAAAACTCTCAGGGATACTTGGCAGGTCAATAAGTGTTGGGCCCCAGGGTCTCTAAGACAACTTTCTGACACTGGGTGAACCCTTCCCTTCCACCTCACCCCACGTGACTATTTTTGGAAATCTTTCTTTGCCTAAGCTGAAATCTGTGTCATTCAGAATCATTACCATTTTAAACTCAGTGTGAACTCATGAAAAATCTAAAATTGTAGAAGGTTAATGAATGCAACATATATGCTTTAAAGTAAGTTGAGCCCCTTTCCATTTGTGATCTGTTGTAATGAACACGTAGGTGTCATGTAGTATCCACATACTGGAGTTATATGAGGCTCAGTTTCAGGAATTGTCACACTACTAATGCTTAAGTGCTGTAAAGTCTCTCCCTGCAATGCTGATTATTCTGTTTATCAACACAATCCAGTATTCTAATGCACCATGCTTGCTAGCCACCTTCCAAACCAGTCCAGGCCCTACTTCTTCCATGAAGATAGTTCTGTTCTCATTGATCTTCCTCACTGTTACTTGCCATTGGGTTTATTATATTTCCCACTCATTTGGTCTGACCTATTAGAACAATAGACTGATGGAATTTCAAACATGGTACATGCTAAGTCACTTCACTCATGTCTGACTCTTTGCAACCCTATGGACTGCAGCTGGTCAGGCTCCTCTCTGTCCCTGGGATTCTCCGGGAAAGAATACTGAAGTGGGTTGCCATGTCCTCCTCCAAGGGATCTTCCCAACCCAGGGATTGAGCCTGCATCTCCAGTGTCTCTTGCTTTGGCAGGCAGGCAGTTTCTTTACCACTGGCACCACCTGGGAAGCCCTCAAACTTGGTCAGGACCTCTTAAGTGGGAGGTTGTTTGAAAATGGATGGGAGTGTTTTTGGTTCTCATAATACTTCTAGAGAAGCAGTAGCCTGTGGTGGAAAGAGAGCAGGGATGGGAGAAGTCCTGCAATGCTGGGGACAGGTCTTATACAAACCTTGAACGTCCTGCTGGATACCCAAAATGCATGCCTTGACAGGTGGTGGGATCTCACATCCAAGACACGCCTTCCACAATGCCCATCACATCCCATCCTGTGCCACAACATCAGGCATTATTTTGACACTACATTTATAATCAAAGATCAACCCTCTTTTGAGAAATAACATGCTTCCTCATTTTCTCTGCTTCCACAGCCTATAATTTGAATGGTGTGCTGTCCTTTCTTCAATTAAAGCTATTTCTCTCTCTTTTCATACACAAATAAGTCTGCTCTGGTACTCATTACCCTTACATGTGTTTTAGTCCTTGAATATAAGCATGTACCTCTGCTCTTTCATTTAATGATCCTCTAGCACAGAATGGCTTCTAATCTCACTTCTCTTAAATCCAAACATTCATTATAAGCAGGTGCAACTATCTGACTACTTCATTACATCACCTACTGCAGTTAGGCCTGAAAATTTACATTTTGAAGTATACATTATTTATTTGAAAATGCCTACTTTTTTATTTCTCCTTTATATTATAGTTAGGGCATTATACTGATTTTTATTATGTATATAAGTACCTTACAATATCTGCAAATTTCATTTCGATTTGGTAAATGGTGCATTACAAATTATTTGTTATAAAAGGGGATATTAAATACAATAAGTTTGAGAACCACTGATCTATTACAATCCTTCATTCTACAGAAGGAGAAAGTGAGGTACAGAGAAATTAAATGGCCTGATCAGTAAGTTGCTGATCTGGAATTAAAACCCTGATCTGACTTTCAGTTCAGTTCTCTTACTTTGTTCTCTAATTTTAGCTGAACATTGCATAGCTCTTATTTCAACTGTAGGATTATACTCACAATCTCCTTGAGAACAGAGCCATTTCGTGCCTTCATTTCTCTGTAATCATCACAGTGACTAATACAGCATTAGACATATAGTAGTTACATAATATATATTTAATATATTGGTTGGGTTGAACTGAATTGCATTAAATTAAAATGAAATTATGTGAGCCAAATAGGGGAGTGTTAATGCTTTATGGCAAGTAGTGCCTTGCAATGAGAAGCAATCAGAGCCTTCAGTTCTGGGCTACGAAGTCACTGTTTGCAAAACTTTATCAGATGCCCCTTGTCACCTCTCCTTTCCCTCACCTGTTAACAGGCTCTCGCCATGAATGACATTTTTGCCTCCCTCTTCCTACACGTCTTGGCTCAGGACACTTCCCAAAGACCTATCAGCACTTATCTCCAACTGTTCGTTCATTGTTCATACCCTTCAGGATATAGATGAATGCAGTACTGGAACAGGTCTTCCAGGCCTGAAGAGATTTTCAAGGAAAGAGCTAAAAGTCTGTTTTCAAATTTTTTTAGATTCTGAATAAATTTTTTACTGACTCTTTCCAAATGTGTTATAACGTTTGGTCTAGAGTGAGATGCTGTGTTGACACGATACAGCAGCTAGCTTTATGTGTCAGTGGGAATGGCACCAAAACACTGAGTCAGAAGCCAGATCTAGTGAACGTGTGTGCATGTGTGTGTATGCCTACATAAAGGAAAGGAAGAGAAAAGATCACTTCTATTGGGTTATACCTAATTTAGCTCCAAAAATGGAAAATGAGTCACAAGGAGGTGAGAGATACATAAAAGGATATCAAGAGCTATTTGCAAAACCATGGGGTCAGAAGACTTGAGACGAGACTACATGACCTCCAAGGACAAATTATCTGGGACAGTGATGGGAAAATAAACATCATGGGTCTAGACACTGCATAAAGCAAGTTTAAACTCCTTAAATGACACTTTCAAATACACATATACACACACCATTGCTACCACCACCACCAATAACAGCAACATTAACCATAACCAAAATAGTCCTGCTTTTGATACGATGAAAAAAAGTTATGAAATCATAGTTTCCATCCTAACAAACAACAGAAAATAAATTATGCAAATAGTAATAATAATACATTAAAAAAAAAAAAAAAAACAGAAACAGACTCATAAGCATACAGAGCAGACTTGTGTTTGCCAAGGAGTGGAGGATGGAAAGGAATGGACTGGAAGTCTGTGGTTGGTAGATGCAAACTATTACATTTAGAATGGATAAAAAACAACCAGGTCCTAATGTACAGCACAGAGAACTATGTTCAATATCCTGTGATAAACCAATAATGGAAAAGAACATAAAAAATAATGTATATATGTGTATAACTGACTCACTTTGCTGCACAGTGGAAATTGGCACAACATTGTAAACCAATCATATTCAATGCAAAAAAATTTTTAAAAAGAAAATAAATGACGTTTCAGAGAACCATCAAAGAATTTAAAACAAAAAGAACTCTCAATGAGCTGAAAAGAGCGAACTTCCAAGGCACCTCAGACCTTCGGAAGACCTCTAGTAACTGGGAAACTGGCAGGACTGAGTGCAAACACCCAGGTACAGAAAGCAGTTGGATGGTAAAGCAGTCTTGATGGTAAAGAGAGCCCACTAGTGACCCCAAACCTGTCAGCTGAGCTGTACAGTAGAGAGAAGTCTCCCAGATGTCCGAAAGCCATGAATTAGAGGCACATTTCCAGAATCTTAACAGCTATGAGGTCTCTCAGTTCCTGATGTAAAGAAAATGTCTACGTTGCTCTCAAGGCATTTGTTCCGGTGGTGAACTAAGTAAAACTAAAGGGATAACACAGCTGAGACCCATTTTGACCCAGCCTAGTCCACCTCAGGTTGACTTAGCCATCACTCTCATGTGCTTAATTGCTTAGTTGTGTCTGACTCTTTGTAACCCCATGGACTGTAGCCCACCAGGCTCCTCTGTCCATGGGATTCTCCAGGCAAGAATACTGGAGTGGGTTGCCATGGCCTCCTCCAGGGGGATCTCCTCAACCCAGGGATCAAACCCAGGTCTCCCACATGGCAGTCAGATTCTTTACCATCTGAGCCACCAGGGAAGCCCAAAGAAAACATCTATGTTGTCCCCAAGGCATTTGTTCCGCGGTAGACTAAGTAAGATAACACAGCTGAGACCCATTGTGACCCAGCTTCATCCACCTCGGGTTGACTTAGCCATCACTCTCATAGTGGAACAAAAAACAAGACTGAACTTTCATGGATGCAAACATTATTGAATTCAGTGTTTAGTGTTCTCCTGTGTGTTATAAGAACACAAAAAGGAAAGAAAATGTAGCCCAACATCAACAGTAAACAGCAGAAGCACTATCGAGAGATGGCCTGGGTAATGAGATTATTATAAAAAGACTCTAAAATGATTATGATAAAATGGAAAGGACCTAGGGGAAAGGTGAACACACATGTGGAGTATGGGCAGAAATGTGGAATTTAGCAGAGATGTGGAAATGATAAAAAAAAAAACCCAGCAAATGAAAATGCTAGAAATGAAAAAGTAAGATCATAAATAATTTGTTAAATGGATTCAGTTCAGTTCAGTTCAGTCGCTCAGTTGTGTTTGACTCTTTGTGACCCCATGAATCGCTGCACGCCAGGACTCCCTGTCCATCACAAATTCCCGGAGTCTACCCAAACCCATGTCCATCGAATCGGTGATGCCATCCAACCATCTCATCCTCTGTCGTCCCCTTCTCCTCCTGTCCCCAATCCCTCCTGGCATCAGGGTCTTCTCCAATGAGTCAACTCTTCACATGAGGTGGCCAAAGTATTGGAGTTTCAGCTTCAACGTCAGTCATCCAATTAACACCCAGGACTGATCTCCTTTAGGATGGACTGGTTGGGTCTTCTTGCAGTTCAAGGGACTCCTAAGAGTCTTCTCCAACACCACAGTTCAAAAGCATCAATTCTTTGGAGCTCAGCTTTCTTCACCGTCCAACTCTCATATCCATACATGACTACTGGAAAAACCATAGCCTTAGCAGAATGCTAAACACAAAATGTCATACCTGAATGGTCTAGTGGTTTTCCCTCCTTTCTTCAATTTAAGTCTGAATTTGGCAATAACTGGGCCACAGTCAGCTCCCATTGTTCGGTCGAAATGGTTCTCAGCTGTGTTATCCCTTTAGTTTTACTTAGTTTACTACTGGAACAAATGCTTTGAGAACAATGGGACTAGATCTGATAGACAGAGTGCCTGATGAACTATGGACAGAGGTTCGTGACATTGTACAAGAGACAGGGAGCAAGACCATCCCCAAGAAAAAGAAATGCAAGAAACCAAAATGGCTGTCTGAGGAGCCTTTACAAACAGCTGTGAAAAGAAGAGAAGTGAAAAGCGAAGGAGAAAAGGAAAGATATACCCATCTGAATGCAGAGTTCCAAAGAAGAGCAAGGAGAGAAAAGAAAGCCTTCTTCAGTGATCAGTGCAAAGAACTAGAGGAAAACAATAGAATGGGAAAGACTAGAGATCTCTTCAAGAAAATTAGAGATACCAAGGGAACATTTCGTGCAAAGATGGGCTCAATAAAGGACAGAAATGGTATGGACCTAACAGAAGCAGAAGATATTAAGAAGAGGTGGCAAGAATACACAGAAGAACTATACAAAAAAGATCTTCATGACCCAGATAATCACAATGGTGTGATCACTCACCTAGAGCCAGACATCCTGGAATGAGAAGTCAAGTGGGCCTTAGGAAACATCACTATGAACAAAGCTAGTGGAGGTGATGGAATTTCAGTTGAGCTATTTCAAATCCTGAAAGATGATGCTGTGAAAGTGCTACACTCAATATGCCAGCCAATTTGGAAAACTCAGTAGTGGCCACAGGACTGGAAAAGGTCAGTTTTCATTCCATTCCCAAAGAAAGGCAATGCCAAAGAATGCTCAAACTACCACACAATTGCACTCATCTCACACACTAGCAAAGTAATGCTCAAAATTCTCCAAGCCAGGCTTCAGCAATACATGAACCATGAACTTCCAGATGTTCAAACTGGATTTAGAAAATGAAGAGGAACCAGAGATCAATTGCCAACATCTACTTCTGCTTTACTGACTATGCCAAAGCCTTTGACTGTGTGGATCACAATAAACAGTAGAAAATTCTGAAAGAGAATGGAATACCAGACCACCTGACCTGCCTCTTGAGAAACCTGTATGCAGGTCAGGAAGCAACAGTTAGAACAGGACATGGAACAACAGACTGGTTCCAAATAGGAAAAGGAGTATGTCAAGGCTGTATATTGTCACCCTGCTTATTTAACTTCTATGCAGAGTACATCATGAGAAACTGGGCTGGAGGAAGCACAAACTGGAATCAAGACTGTTGGGAGAAATATCAATAACCTCAGATATGCAGATGACACCACTCTTATGGCAGAAAGTGAAGAAGAACTAAAAAGCCTCTTGATGAAAGTGAAAGAGGAAAGTGGAAAAGTTGGCTTAAAGCTTAACATTCAGAAAACTAAGATCATGGCATCCTGTCCCATCACTTCATGGCAAATAGATGGAGAAACAGTGGAAACAGTTGCAGACTTTATTTTGAGGGGGCTCCAAAATCACTGCAGATTCTGACTGCAGCCATGAAATTAAAAAGATGCTTACTCCTTGGAAGGATAGTTATGACCAACCTAGACAGCATAATAAAAAGCAGAGACGTTACTTTGCCAACAAATAGACTAGTCAAGTCTATGGTTTTTCCAGTAGTCATGTATGGATGTGAGAGTTGGACTATAAAGAAAGCTGAGCACCTAAGAATTGATGCTTTTGAACTGTGGTGTTGGAGAAGACTCTTGAGAGTCCCTTGGACTGCAAGGATATCCAACCAGTCCATCCTAAAGGAAATCAGTCCTGAATTTTCACTGGAAGGACTGATGTTGAAGCTGAAGCTCCAATACTTTGGCCACCTGATGCGAAGAACTGACTCATTTGAAAAGACCCTGATTCTGGGAAAGATTGAAAGCAGGAGGAGAAGGGGATGACAGAAAGTGAGATGATTGGATGGCATCACCGACTGAATGGACATGAGTTTGAGTAAACTCTGGGAGTTGGTGATGGGCACAGAGGCCTGGTGTACTGCAGTCCATGGGGTCGCAAAGAGTCAGACACGACTGAGCAACTGAACTGAATACAAAAGAGGAAAGGATCCATGAACCTAAACACAGGTCATTAGCAAGTGTCCAAACTAGAACACAAAGACAAAGATGGGTAAATGAAATACACGTAGAGCAGAGCATCCTAGATGTGCTGTGTAATAGCAAATGCTTGAACATACAGGTAATTAGAGTCCCAGGGAGAGAGGAAAGAGAGGGGAGCTGCAGAAGTATTTGAGAAACAATGGCCAGTAAGCTGGAGGGAAATTGACTGACAGATCCCAGAAGGTCACTGAGCCCCAAACAGAATAATTGCTACAAAAGTCACACCCTTTAAAAAGCCACACACTGCTCTACCTGTATTTTATTTACCCATCTTTGTCTTTGTGTTCTAGTTTGGACACTTTCTAATGATTTGTGTTTAGGTTCATGGATCCTTTCCACTTTTGTGTTCAGTTCAGTTCAGTTCAGTCACTCAGTCATGTCTGACTCTTTGCGACCCCATAGACTACAGGACGCTGCTGCTGCTGCTGCTGCTAAGTCGCCTCAGTCGTGACCGACTCTGTGCGACCCCATAGACGGCAGTACGCTGGGCACCCCTTAATCAAGCAGCCTGAAATAAAAGACAAAAAGCAGATCTAAAAGCAGTCAAAGAAAAAAGACACAATACATCCTGGGAACAATGGTGAAAACGATGACTGACTTTTCTCCGGAAATAATGACAGTAAGGGGCAATGAATTCATGTGCACCTTTTTTTTAGATTCCACGTGTGAGCGATATCATGTGTTTGTCTTGCTCTGACTTCCTTCCCTCAGCGTGTCAAGGTTTAAGTCCGTCCACATTGCTGCAAGTGAACCTGTTTACAAGACAGAAATAGAGTCCCAGAGGTGGAGAACAAGCCTGTGGGTACAAAGGAAAGGAAGCAAGGACTGGGATACAGTGGGAGTTTGGGATTATAAACACCACCGCATCTAGAATACGTAACTAATAAGGACCCACTGTATAGCACAGGGAACTCAATATTCTGTAATGACCTATAGAGAAACAGAATAAAAAAGAGAGTGGATGTATGTATATGCTTCCTGGAGAAGGAAATGGCAACCCATGCCAATATTCTTGCCTGGGAAATCCCTTTAATAGAGGGATTAGCTGATTCACTTTTCTGTGCAGCAGAAACTAATACAAAAGTGTAAATCAACTCTACTCCAATAAAATTAGTTTTTATAAAAAGAGGCAATGGAATGGTATATTAAAAGTGCTGAAAAGAAATAGTCAACCTGGAATTCTAAGTAATGAATCTATTCTTCAGTTTTTGTGTATCTATCTATCTATATATAAATATAATTATATATTTATATGCCTTAACTTATATATGCAATGTATAAACCCAATTATATATTTTATGTATAAATATATGCATAATTATATATTACATATTTAATTCAATTATACAAATTTATACAGACTTTTGATATAAATATGTATTTGTATATTATATTTGCAATATAGTCCATGTATATATAAAAATGAAGATATAGTCACTGGGTAAAATTCTCAGTTGGTATGTGAATATATCACAGACAACATATATAAAGGACTACTCTCTTTCTAAAGAAACAATGACTGATACACAGTTATAAAATACAGGCAATAAGAACACAAAGTGGTATATAGAATTATACAATTGGAGACTCATATACTTTTGTGAGCCTGGTGGGCTACAGTCCTTGGGGTCTCAAAGAGTCAGACCCCACTGAGGGCCTGAGCACGGCACAGCATGTACCTCTGTGACATAGTTCAGCACATCATTTTTTGCTAACTCTATTACTGAGAATTTTTGAGAGAACAGCAAATGTATGAATTTTAGACAGGGTTAAACTTGAGTTGACTTTCTCCTGCTTTCAGTTCAATATATACAAAACCCATATTTACATGTTGATCCAGAACATATTTTACTTTCCTTTTTTCTGGCCCTATGAAATATCTCAATTCAAAAGCATAATTTCTCAGCCATTCTGTTTATTTTACTAGCACATACCAATACACTGTAATATTCAGAAGTAACATGGTACAGTGGAAAAAGTATTGAATTTAGGCAGCCAAGAGCCTAAATTCCAACCCTATTGCTTGGGGGCTGTATGACCTTGAACATGTAACTTAAACTTTCTGAACTCAATTTTCTCATCTGTAAAATGAGGCCAATAATTCTCATTTCACAGGATCACAGAAGCTCAATAAATGCTGATTCCTCAACCTTCTTCAAGCTCTAAATCTACTTGGCAACCAAGAAGACCTAGTTCAATTCTCTATGTATCTGTTGACTTGCAACCTCTGAAAATATGACTTTATAAAAAACCCAGGGAATGATATCTTGGCTTAAAAAAAGAAGGTAAAAGAGAAAGAAAAATTAGCATTACTGGGGGCTTTAAAAGCCACACTTGAATGAGCCACAGTGAGCACAATAACTCAGAAACAAGTACATTTTTCTGCAGATGCTCTTGGAGTTCTCAAGCACTTAGGCGTCAAATCTGGCAGATTCATAAGAAGATTCATAAAGTCTTAGAAAGTTGTGAAGCATGTGAGGGAGGAAGGGGGAGAAGAAAAAGTGATGCTCCCCTGAATCTATGCAACCTGGCAGAGCGGTAGGAACAGGGGTCAGGGACAGACTTCCGGGGGTCTGCTCTCTGAATGTACCCCTTTTCTACTACTTACTAACTGTGGGACTCCAGGCAAAGTCCTTGACTTTTTTGACCTTTAGTCTCTCCCACCATGAAATGATCTAATAAAATTCACCTTCTAGGATTGTTGGAAATAATAAATTAGATCAAGCATATAAAACAAACTTTGAAAACTAGAAATCTTTAGGTCAAATCTGGTAAGCAAATATATTTTGCTTAGTCTGCAGAATGCAGGATAACATTTTCTAGTTTTTAATTATTTGCTAATCATTTATATATAAAAGAATTCACTTGTTTAAAAAAAAAAAAAACAACTGCATGTCAGCTATTACTGTACTTAGGTTTAACTGGTCAATCTTTGGGAAAAATTTAGGTGTAAGGTTACCAGATCTTCCAGTTTTTCTGTATATGGGGCTTATTTTCTTCAGAAGACCATCACGATGCATTTAAATAAATTTAAAAAACTTTTCCAGGAACCCAGGGTCTCTCTCAGAGACCCCATCTGAATTTGATGCATCTCATTAGTGAGGGAAAAAAATGGAGGCCCCGTGCTCTGAAGTTCAGGAGGAGTGTGATATCAGAGTCAATTCTCTCACAAAAACCTGTTAAATTTCACTTGTCCTTGACTCTTGTCCAAATCCATCAGTGCTAGCTTCATTAAAGGAAGCCACAATCCTCCAGAGGGTAAGGCAAGAGGCGCAGAGCCTGATTCCATCCAAGGCATTAAGAGCTGCAGGGGAACTCTGGGTAGAAAGAGGGGGAGAGATGGTGGACTGGAGGGCAGGTAGGATGATAGTGGCCCTCCATGGGATAAAACCCCTTTCAGCAGACGAGTCTATTGTGACAGCACAAGACAGCTGGAATGCATTTGAGCAAAGGTGAGGCAACTGGAAATTCTGCAGTTCAGCCTCTAGCTTAATGTGGCAGGCAATAGATGTATAAATCAAACAGGTCAGGCAAGAGTCACTGGGAGCCGGCAGCAGGTTGGTTAAGCTGACAAGCGTTCATAAATCCAGGCTTCAGCATCTGCCATCGGTAATTAAAAATTGACTGGAGGCATCTGACCTCCCTTTTTCCCCAGAGCACTCAACTATGGGCATCAGGGAAAGCCAGGGTCCCTGAATGAGTATTTGGAAATGACAAAGTCAGAGACATGGAGACCAGGAAGGAGCTCTTAAACCCAGTGTGCTGGGATCAGACTTGTAAAGATGGAATTGTGGATCTTAGCAGAGGCAGTGACATGTGACTTCTAAGGACCTCAAATTCCATACCTGGAATTCTCAAATATCACAACTGGAAGAGATTAATAGGGTAGATAATTCAACCTCTTTTACTCTAGTTTTTATCAATAAGGAAATTAACTTCTGCAGAGAACAAGTCACTTTCTCAAATTCTCAGGTTGGAAGAATGGGTGGTGTTAAAACTCCTGACTCCAAGACCTTTATAACCCTAGGCAGCATTCTCTCCCTTATTCCCTTGCCTGGCCTCAAGATTTCTAAGCCATGAAAACTTGGGCAAAGGAGAAGTGGACTTATGAGCCCTGGCCCCAAGGACCCTCTGACCCACTTTCTGTTTCATGAGGGTCTTGGCAAGGCTCACAATGGTGACAGCCCCTAATCTCCTTACTCTGAAATTCAAGCCTTGATTGCTGGAATTTCCTTTAATAATAAATCTACTATTATTTGTTTACAACCTACTATAGACCAGGCATTCAGCTAAGCACTAATGTGTTTCATTTAATCTTTATAAAAAACCCCACCAAGTGACCATGCCCACTTTATAGAAGGACAAAGGTGAGTAGTAACTTACACAAAGTATCATCATAAGTAAACAAGAAGGTCTCCAGATCTGCCTGAAGATGGAGCCCTTACTCTGGACATCTCCATGAGCTCTCCTACTATAGACCCTCAGGCACTGTCCTCCTAAACAACTGGTCTACCCATGGCCCTCTACCAATAGTATACCATTACTATTAATCATAAAAATGGCTTCCATTAACTACATGGGGGATGCTTTCTGTTATCTCAAGTCATCTAAAAAGTTTGCTTCCTCCTCTCTCCTACCAACACATCCCTGATCAGTCAGCACTATATTGATTTCTCCCTCCTCTCAACATTCCCCTTTAGTCACCAAACAGCTCTGTCAGCAGTTCCTGACAGTTCAATTCAGTTCAGTTCAGTTCAGTTGCTCAGTCGTGTCTGACTCCTTGCGACCCCATGAATCGCAGCACGCCAGGCCTCCCTGTCCATCACAAACTCCCGGAGTTTATTCAAACTCATGCCCGTTGAGTCGGTGATGCCATCCAGCCATCTCATCCTCTGTCGTCCGCTTCTCCTCTGCCCCCAATCCCTCCGAGCGTCAGGGTCTTTTCCAACGAGTCAGTTCTTTGCATGAGGTGGCGAAAGTATTGGAGTTTCAGATTCAGCATCAGTCCCTCCAATCTTTAGGATGGACTGGTTGGATCTCCTTGCAGTCCAAGGGACTCTCAAGAGTCTTCTCCAACACCACAGTTCAAAAGCATCAATTTTTCAGCACTCAGCTTTCCTCACAGTCCAACTCTCACATCCATACATGACCACTGGAAAAACCATAGCCTTGACCAGACGGACCTTTGTTGGCAAAGTAATGTCTCTGCTTTTTAATATGCTATGTAGGTTGGTCATAACTTTCCTTCCAAGGAGTAAGTGTCTCTTAATTTCATGGCTGCAGTCGGAATCTGCAGTGATTTTGGAGCCCCAAAAAATAAAGTCTGACACAGTTTCCACTGTCTCCCCATCTGTTTCTCATGAGGTGATGGGACAGGATGCCATGATCTTAGTTTTCTGAATGTTAAGCTTTAAGCCAACTTTTTCACTCTCCTTTTTCACTTTCATCAAGAGGCTTTTTAGTTCCTCTTCACTTTCTGCCATAAGGGTGGTGTCATCTGCATATCTGAGGTTATTGATATTTCTCCCGGCAATCTTGATTCCAGCTTGTGCTTCCTCCAGCCCAGAGTTTCTCATGATGTTCTCTGCATAGAAGTTAAATAAGCAGGGTGACAATATACAGCCTTGACATACTCCTTTTCCTATTTGGAACTCATCTGTTGTTCCATGCCCAGTTCTAACTGTTGCTTCCTGACCTGCATACAGGTTTCTCAAGAGGCAGGTCAGGTGGTTTGGTATTCCCATCTCTTTGAGAATTTTCCATAGTTTATTGTGATCCACACAGTCGAAGGCTTTGGCGTAGTCAGTAAAGCAGAAATAGATGTTTTTCTGGAACTCTCTTGCTTTTTCGATGATCCAGCGGATATTGGCAATTTGATCTCTGGTTCCTCTGCCTTTTCTAAAACCAGCTTGAACATCTGGAAGTTCTCAGTTCACGTATTGCTGAAGCCTGGCTTGGAGAATTTTGAGCATTAATTTACTAGCGTGTGAGATGAGTGCAATTGTGCAGTAGTTTGAGCATTTTTTTGGATTGCCTTTCTTAGGGATTGGAATGAAAACGGACCTTTTCCAGTCCTGTGGCCACTGCTGAGTTTTCCAAATTTGCTGGCATATTGAGGGCAGCACTTTCAGAGCATCATCTTTCAGGATCTGAAATAGCTCAACTGGAATTCCATCACATCCACTAGCTTTGTTCATAGTGATGCTTCCTAAGGCCTACTTGATTTCGCATTCCAGGATGTCTGGCTCTAGGTGAGTGATCACACCATTGTGATTATCTGGGTCATGAAGATCTTTTTTGTCCAGTTCTTCTGTGTATTCTTGCCACCTCTTCTTAATATCTTCTGCTTCTGTTAGGTCCATACCACTTCTGTCCTTTATTGAGCCCATTTTTGCATGAAATGTTCCCTTGGTATCTCTAATTTTCTTGAAGAGATCTCTAGTCTTTCCCATTCTGTTGTTTTCCTCTATTTCTTTGCATTGATCGCTGAGGAAGGCTTTCTTATCTCTCCTTGCTATTCTTTGGAACTCAGCATTCAAATGGGTATATCTTTCCTTTTCTCCTTTGCTTTTCACTTCTCCTCTTTTCACAGCTATTTGTAAGGCCTCCTCAGACAGCCATTTTGCTTTTTGCATTTCTTTTTCTTGGGGATGGTCTTGCTCCCTGTCTCCTGTACAAAGTCACAAACCTCCATCCATAGTTCATCAGGCACTCTGTCTATCAGATCTAGTCCCTTAATCAATAGAGCCCCCAATACTGCTTCTTTCCTTTTATTCTCAGATGTTTAATATTTACATTTGCTCTAAGTTATGACTATTCTAAAGCAGGTCCCTGCCTGATGTTTCTGTAAAATAATACATCTTTTGCAAGGAAGAGAGGAGAGACAAACATCATCACCACAGGAGGTAATCTCTGCCTGTGCTGATGCAAAGTCAAAGGGGTGAGCCATTCATTGCTTACACATTCAAGTCTGACCTCTGTTATTGGGCAAATGGAAGAGAAAGTAATTAGTTTCTTTAATGGCTCAGAAACACACCAAAAAAGGGGGGTGGGGGTGGGTAGTGGTGATTGTTCAAATCAGCAGGTTTGGAAGTTTAATTTCTTTGTATTCATTAAGCTTCAATATCTCTTTGACATGCTTCATTATAATACAGTGGCCCAGCTGGAAGAGCCCTATTATCAAGTTACGAAAATGATAAATTAATGGGACAAAGGTTATTTGTTTCTTGAGCTGCTTTTTGAAAATTCTGGGCGTAGAATATCTCTATGAAGGGCGGAATGGTGAAGATATTTGTTTCCCTCTGGTAGACAGCATCCAGAAGAGAAGTAGAAAGTTTTCCCCAGACCACCCTGACAGTATCACTGAGCAGGTGAGCCTCACTCTCAGTCTGAGCCTTTCTCTAAGATCAATGACACTGGTAAGAGAGTTGGCCAAAGCTCCCTAAGGCTTGACATCCACCCCCCACCCAAGTCCCCTAGCATCAGGATTTCTGGAAGTTATTGATGAAACAAGAAACTGGTAAGCCCCTTTGCCCATATTTCTTTTCATCTTTAAAGCAGACAGTATGCTACAATAGCACGTGGCCTGGGGTTCAGTAGATCCCAGCCCTCTGTGGTGTTAACACATGGCTTAACATCTCTGAGCAAGAGAGAGCTTTTCTCTCTTGCTAACTAGGAATAAAATTATCCTGTAAGATTATTGTGATGACTTAGACTTTTTCATGTAGTATGAATATATTTATTTATGTATTTATCCTAGCACAGTGCCAGACCCATAGTGGGTACCCATGAATCACCCTGGATTTCTCACTTCATCCTGCTGGGCTTTGCCTCTTTTGTCACACCCAACATGAGTCTGTGTAAAGTACTTGACCATGTCCTCCAAAATATTGCATTAGAAAGTCATGCAGATTTCACTTAGATTTCATGCAGAGAGAGGAAGAGGTTTTACATGGCACACAAAATAGAAGAACTGTAATGAAATTTTCCATCAGACATTTCTGGGGAGATTGCATAGCACAATCTATGTTAATACCACACTGTGGAGATGTGTAGTACATGGGTTTCCAGCTTTGCCTCCTGTGGGTTCTTCTCCTAAAATTCCTTTCCTACTGACAATGGTCTCATGTCCTCTCCCCTTCATGGTAATGTCTAAAATCATTTTTATTATACAAGTCCATCTACTTTGGACTTTACCTTCAAACTTGACTAGTAGGAAGCTCACTAGTTTGCTCAGGGAGACCCTACTGTGGTTCTCACATGTTCCTTAAGGTGTCCTTCAGCCCTAGTATATTATTAAAAGTAGTCACACTTTCCTTGAAGGAAGGTGTGGAGCTGCTGCTCGTGGTAGTACACAACAACTAAGAAAAAAGCTTCCGTAAGGCTTACTCATACTCACCAGATACACAAGGAGCGTCTGCTTCAAGAGTGTTTGCTGAAGACCTGGTGTAAGGAGGGTGCCCCTAGATGAGGATAAGCCCTTCCAGAAGGTGCACCAGTAACTTCTCAAGGACCAACAGCCTCTGGGCAGAAACTGAGCTAGGGTTGCAGCCTTAGATAATGTGTAGGCACATATAAGGACAACTCACTCCAGTATTCTTGCCTAAAGAATTGTATGGACAGAGGAACCTGCCAGGCTACAGTCCACAGGGTCTCAAAGAGTCAGACAGGACTGAAGCTACTGAGCGTGTATGCAGGCACATAAAAATTGAGGACAGTAATCTATTCAGCCTCAGAACCAGAGTATTGTTGGGGATGCCCCTGGTTTACAAAGACACTTGTTAATTGGTGTTTTGAATAAGCTATTGAGGGAAAAAAAAAAAAAACTCAGAAACTCCTATTTTGTTAAGAGGATGTTTTATACTGTAAAAGAGATTTTGTATAAATTGTTTCACTTAAATATTACTATAATTCTGTATTTTTAAATATTATTTATTGTTACTATCTGACAGATGAAGAAAAAAAGGAAAGTTCATAGCTTGCCAGAAGATACACCTCTAGTGAGATATTCCAAGCCCAGTGCCCTTCCCATTCTGTCTGTGGTTGCACTAGTTACAATCTAATGCTTCAGTATAAATCAACCCCAACTTCATAGCTTAAGGAAGCACCCATTTACCATCTCACAGTTCAGTAGGTCAGAAGTTTTGCCAGGCTCAACTGAGTCCTCTGTTCAGGATCTCACAAGGCCAACAACAAAATGTCATCAGGGTATACTGTTTTCTAGACTCTCTGATGGAATCCAGCTCATGTAGCTGGTTGACAGAACTTAGTTCCTTGAGGTTGTAAGACTGAGGTCCCTGAGAGAAGCCGAGGGCTTCCCTCTCAGTGTCTTAAGTGTGCCTTCATTTCTTCTCATATACACCCCCTCTATTATTTATTTTTTTTAGTTTTCTAAGCTTTTTTGAGCTTTATTTTTTTTCCATTTATTTTTGTTAGTTGGAGGCTAATTTCTTTACAATATTGTAGTGGTTTTTGCCATACATTGACATGAATCAGCCATGGATTTGCATGTGTTCCCCATCCCGATCCCCCCTCCCGCCTCCCTCTCCATCCCATCCCTCTGGGTCTTCCCAGTGCACCAGCCCTGAGCACTTGTCTCATGCATCCAACCTGACACCCCCTCTATTACAAATCAGCAATGGTTATGATAACCCCTTCTGCCAAATCTTTCTAAAGCCTTCTGCCTTTTACAGGGTTCCTGTAATATCTCTGGTCCTCCCAGTTAATCTCTATATTTTAAAGTCAACTGAATAGAGATTTTAATTCTATTTGCAAATCTCTTCCTAGCAGCACCTAGATTTAGCATTTGAATAGCCATGGCTCACTTAGCAGGTATGTGTGTGTGTGTGTGTGTGTGTTTGGGGGCAGGGCATCAGGAGAATGCTGCATACCACAGGAGCTCTTTGTCTTTAATTAAGAATCCCATGCAGAGGCAATGCTTGGCCCTTTCTCTACAGATTCTGGTTTCCCTGTTTAAACATCTTCTCACTTTACAGGCTCCCCTCCCACCTCCTGGCTCTACTGTGACTCTGACTTGAGTGATCCTGGGGCCATTCTTTGAGGAGCACTGTTCTACATTTAGTTATACCAATGATAATTTCTCAAAACTGTTTATGCACCAGGTTTCTTCTATTTCTACAAGTATTAACTCAATCGTCACAACAAACATTATGAGTTTAATACTCTCAGTAGCCCAGTTTTACAGGCCCAAGAACTTAAGTAATTTGCTCAGTATCACTGTTAGTAAGTGGAAGAGCTAGTATCTGAACTCAAGCAGGTTGGTCCCAAATTTCTTTTCCTAACTATTACGTTGTATCATCAATTAAAGCATACATTTGCTACATGCCCTGAACATAACAGAGCCCTGAACACAACTGTTACTGATATATGACATGAAAAGGTATAAAGGCAGCAGGCCAGGTGAAAGGACGCACGTGTTAGTCGCTCAGTCATGTCCAAGTCTTTGGGAGCCCATGGACTGTATGTAGCCTTCCAGGCTCCTCTGTCCATGGAATTCTCCAGGCAAGAATACTGAAATGGGTTGTCATTCCTTTCTCTAGGGGATCTTCCTGACCCAGGGGTCAAAACCCGGTCTCCTGCATTGCAGTCTGAGCCACCAGGGAAGCCCCGGTGTTGTCAAAACACCCCCAAGCCATGTTAGATAGACCTCCTGCTTATCCTTGAAAAATGCTATATTCACCACATACATCATTTCTGATATTTGCTTCAACTGGCTTGTGGTCAAGATCACCATCAAAAATTGGGATTGGAGGATGACTGTAGGGTCTGTAATATGATCAGGAAGGCACTCATCCTAAAGAAGCCAGGTTTCCCCAGGGTACAACACACCCCAATAGTGCCTACAATGTTCAGAGATGGCCACTCATAGTACATAGGCCAAAGAGAGCATCAACTCAAGAACTGGCTTCCTGCTCCGACAACTGATAGAGATCCAATATCATTTGACTTCATTGGAACGTCATTACCATTCACTTGTCAGCTTCACTGATGTTCCTGGACATCATCAGCAAGCATCTCACCACACCACAGCAGTAGAATCAGAAATTAGGACTTTGGGTCACCATTCCACTGTGAAACTTTTTCTGCCACAACAGTAAACAAGAATACCACAGTCATCAGGGATTCCAGCCTTTCAAATGTAAATTTATGAGCCCAGGAAACAATACCAGCTATCCAGCAGCCATCAACTGCTTCTCCTGTAAGCACTGAGGAGCACAGGGGGATGCAAAAAAGTGCAAGAGGCAGCCATCACCATATTTGCCACCCCTTAGGGTGAACAAGGAATTAAAGACAGCAACAATCAAAGAGCAGGATCTGGCCTCAGATAGATGAGGTGCATATGAAAGAAATGATTTCAGTAAGCCCAGATCCTTGCATCTTTCCATGCATAGAAGAGTGCTAAATCTCTTAATGGGAGGTATCTGGTTTTCCTTAATTAACAATAATCTTTTAATATTTAGATTACTTGTCCCTTGCTGTAAAACTTGTATGTAGTGTGACTTCTCCCCCAGTCTCCTTGGAAAACAGCTCTCCCAGGGTCACCTGGGATGCTTGAGGTCCTCATAATTTCCACCAAATAAATCTAACTCTCAACTTTTAGGCCATGCATAGTTTTTCAGTGGACACCACAAACCTACTACCTCCCATATCCCTTGTTTGCTGAGTCCCTCTGATTCTCATGGTTACAGTATCCAGGTACCATTTCATTTGCAAGGCCTCAGTCTTGCTGCTCAGCATGTGGCCTTGGGAATGCTAATGACTGGTAGCAGACCCTCAGCAGAACCCCACTCACTGTCCCAGGCCCATAGCACAGGTGGCTGGTTCTTGGGTATAGCATCCAGCCAATGTTATAGTCACGCGTTCCGGGAAACAAACTCACTCAGAAGTACAATGCAGATAGTGGAGTGCAGTTTATTACACCGGTGGGCCCAAGGCAGAGTCTTCTCTTAGCCAAAGACCCCGACCAGCATTTGTGAAAATCTTTTATACCCTATGTGTATGTGTCCAAGCCCACCACCCCAAATTCCTTGAAACTTACATAAACAAAGGAAGGGTAAATACAACTACAATACCCCATCATTCACGTGTTATGTGTTCAGACAGTTAATAATCAATAAGCCTGCAGTTACATTCCAAGCAGTTAATAATCAATAAGCCCGTGGTCACATTCCAACCAGTTAATAATCAATAAGCCCGTGATTACATTCCAATAGATACAGAAAAAATTTATGACCTGTCCAGAGGCAGGGGTGATTAGGGTATGTTTCCTCTTAAGCGATGAGTAACCTGGATGTGATCTTCAAGATTCCCCTGCCCATAGGGAGTCTTATCCTTCCATTGTCGTTCCCATAGTTGCTAAGCACAGAGTTCAGAGTCCACTGGAGAGGTGGCCGCGCACGACCAGCACGGACAGGCCTGAGATGGAGCCCAGGCCCTATGAATTCCTTCTTCACCAGCATAGGGAGGACCCAAACAAGAAGTACAAAGGGACCTGCCCTCCTCACTGCCTACCCACAAATACCACACATCTTCCCTTTGCAGGTGGTCCACAAAAAAACTAAACAGTTTCCAATCTATCATGATGTGATAAATGACCTGCTATATTACACAATCTCTGGAGGGACTCATCTTCAAAGAGACAAATCCTGCCACTAAGTGGTAATTAAAAAGGAATCACAAGCATTATTTATGCCTCTTAAAGAATATGAAAGGGGATCTAATTCATAAGCTAATGTAACTGTTCAAAGCCCCTTTGTCTACTTTCCAATTCTCTTACATCCATGGCTGTTCCAAGGCGTTTACATGCAATCTCCTGCATTCTCTCCAGATCCCCCCACTGAGCTTCTCCTCCCTTCCAAGGGTCAGTTTAGTCTCTCTGCTAAACCCAATCCTTTTTCTCTCTCCTTTCAGGCCAGTCAAGTCTTTCTCTACTATTCTCTTGATTCAGCATCATAGTATCCCAATAGATTTAGAAATATGCTACTGTTGTAGCCATGCATTCCAGGAAACAAACTCACTCAGAAGGACAATGCAGATAGTGGAGTGCAGTTTATTACACCGGCGGGCCCAAGGCAGAGTCTCCTCTTAGCCAAGGACCCTGACCAGTTTTTGTGAAAATCTTATATACTCTAAGCGAACGTGCCCAAACCTACCTCCTCAAATTCCCTGGAACTAGTCTGAACAAAGGAAAAAGAAAAATACAATCAAAGTTAACCCATGATTCATATGCCTTAAGCCTAGGTAGTTAACAGTGGACAATTATCAACAGGCTTGTGGTCATACCCCAATAAGCATAATAGAATGTATGATTCTATTCGGTTACACAGATAACTAGGCTATTCTTTTAGGCCATGGAGAGCCCTGGGGCTCTTCCTTCCGGGGGCCTGGTTTTCCAGTTGGTGTGTCGTTTCCATAGATACTGGGAATAGAGCTCAAAGTCCACAGTCCGGCCCAAGATCGAGTCCTGATTTCAAGATAGAGCCTGTTCTGCTTCCTCCTTCATTCCTCCCTCTTGATACTCTTAACTCATAGTATGAGCATCATTCATAAGGATAGATTGCACCCGGGCTCTCCGACTGCCAATTTGGGAGAACGACACCAACCTTTGGGTTACAAAGTTCATAAGACATTGTAAAATGCAGGGTCCACAGAGCAGAACTATCAAGACAACTATAACAATGGTAAATATAGTTTTCCACCAGTCACCCTTCAACCAAGGTAATACGAAGTCCAGAAAGGAATGTTTTCATTTGACATTGCTTTTACCTGGTTTTTCATGACATCTAAAGCAGCTGATACATTGCCAGGTAAATCAGAAATATATACACAACATTCAACCTTAATATAGCACAGGCCCCTCCTTGAGCAGCTGTGAGCATGTCTAAAACCATTCTAACTTGAGTTACCACTTCTGTTACTTTTATGAAACTGGTGTTTACATAATATGTAACCCCATGACCTGAGTCTATTGACTGTAGGTCTGGCTTATACCTAGAGAGCAGGGAGAGATTGTGATTGACAAGAGAAAGGAAAGTCCTTTTTTTTTTTCTCCCAGAAAAGAGCAGAGTGACTTAAAATCTCCTTGGCAGAGTGGTGACACCCACCAGGGAAGTCCATCCATCGCAGACAGGAATAGCTCCACATACCCACAGCTGGAGGTATTGTGGAAGTCCACGTAGGAATGTGCACGTTGATGAGACCAAGCAGCAGGAGTTGATTATGCGGCTTCATCCTGAAGGGGCTCATCCAGGATCTTCTTTTTCTTCTTCTTCTTAAGGATGATCTTGGTCTCTCAAGGGTCAGAGGGGTCCCTTTGTGCAGTCCACTCAGCGTTTTCTGGGTCTGCATGGTATGCTCTCTTCACCCTCATATAACGGATCCAAGGGACAATGCCTGTAACTTTAACTGCAGTAGGGGTAGTTAAAATAACAGTATAAGGGCCCTTCCACCGAGGGGCTAGTAAATCATGTTTCTAGTCTTTGACCCATACTTTGTCACCATGCGTAAACTCATGAATCTGTTCCGCAAGGGGGAACGGCACCCTTTCTTGTACAAACTTAGTTACCCGATTTATTACCTTACCCAGTTCCATCTGCTGTGAAATCCTACTCCCCCCAACCTGAGGCAAATTTGTTGACACCTGTTTTATTATGGGAGGAGGCCTCCCATACACAATTTTGTACGGAGAATAGCCTTGGGACTGTGGGGTCATCCTGAGTCTGAGCAGAGCCATTGGAAGCAAGTCCACCCAGGAGCAGACAGTCTCTATGGTCCACTTGGAGAGTGTCTCTTTAGGTGTCCGGTTGGTTCTTTCTGCCATCCCAGAACTCTGGGGCCTATATGCAGTGTGCAGTTTCCATTTGATGTTTAAAGTTTTGCTTACTTGTTGTACTAAATCAGCTATGAAAGCCAAGCCATTGTCTGATCCAACACTGGTAGAAAATCCAAATCTGGGAACTATTTCCCTAAGCAGGCACCGGGCTACTTCTGATGCTCTTTCAGACTGGGTAGGAAAAGTTTCTACGCCTCCTGAGAACGTAACAGGAGGTTACATTGAGTAACCTCAGTGAGGTGAGGTTTCAGTTCAGTGAAGTCCACTTCCAGGTGTTCAAAGGGCAGCGTGCCTTTCAGCTGAATCCCCGGAGGTTTTTGTCTGTGCCAAGAGGCAGCATTGACCTGTGAGCAGGCAGTGCAGTTCTGAGATTCTGTCCTGCATAGGGAAGAGAGGCAGAGAACCAAGAAATATTTTTCGAACTAGCTCTTCCAGTTTATCATGGCCTAGGTGGGTCGCTTTGGTGTGTTTGGCTTACCAGAGTGGGTGCCAACTCCTCTGGTACCAATAATTTACCACTTGGCAATTCCCATCATCCCCTTTCAGTCTTGATAGCCCCTTCAGCTTTGGCTAGTTGGTTTTAGGCTTCAGTGCATTTTGGAGACTCCAGCATTAGCTCAGGCAGCTCTACCAATATGAGAGCTTTAATAGGGGCCTCACTTGTCATCCCCCAAGCCCTTGGCTGCTTGTTTAGTGGTCTTATCTGCCATGTTTCCCCAAGTCTGGGGGTATCCTCTTTTTGATGTCCTTGGCAGTGTATGACTGCAACCCTTTCTGGTTCCCAGACAGCATCTAATAGGGTCAGAATTTCTTCATTTTTAATATCTTTCCCACTAGCTGTCAAAAGGCTGCTTTCCTTATAGAGCCCCGTGTACATGTAGTGTGGCAGAAGCACACCTGGCTTGGTGTAGATGTTTATTCTCTTGCCTTTTGACAGCTGGAGTGCTCAAATCAAGGTCCACAACTCAGCTCATTGAGCAGACCAGTGTTGTGGCAAGGAGCCAGCCTCAATGAAAGTCTTTTCTGTGACTATGGCATAACCTGACAGCCATTGTCCTTGTTTTACCAGGCTAGTGCCATCAGTATATAGGACCCAATCAGGGTCCGGAATCGGTTGGTCTCGAAGGTCCGGTCTGCTAGTGTAGACCTCTTCCAAGATTTCTCCGCAGTCCTGAGAAGTTTCACCCTCTCCCACCGGCAGGAGTGTGACTGGGTTTAAAGTCTGGCAAGGCTCAATATGGAGGTTAGGGTTCTCACATAGCAGCCTTTGATATTCAATAATTTGGGATGTTGACAGCCATTTATGGGGGTCCACTTGCAGGAGATTGTTGACCTCATGCAGGACTTTTATGATCAAATCTTGGCCCAAATTCAGCTTGGTTGCTTCCCGGACCAGTAAGGAAACCACAGAAACAGCCTGTAAGCAATCCGGCCACCCAGCAGCGACTTTGTCCAGCTGTTTCAGGGGATAAGCCACGAATCTGTCCCATGTACCCATAGTCTGGGACAACACTCCCATAGCTACCTTGTCCTTTTCAGTCACATAAAGAGTAAATGGCTTAGCAAGGTCTGGCAGGCCCAAGGCGGGTGCTGACATAATTGTACTGGGTTTGAGTTCTATTACCAGTGGGACTTGTTTTGCAAGCCTGGGGGGTATTGTCCTCTGTCCAGACCTCAGGGAATTACTGAGTTAACTCTCTCTCTCTCTCTCTCTCTCAAATAGATGGGTGGATCTTTCATGGGGGGAAACGTCACTTGTGCCCCCAGTTTAGACAGCAAGTCTCTTCCCAGCAAAGGTACTGGGCATTCAAGGATGTATAAAAATTTATGAGTCACTTGGTGCCCCCCCCCATCTGACATTTTCAGGTTAGGCTTGAGACACAAAGGCTGCACTTATCACCATCCAAGACCCAGCAGCCTCTGGATCTATTGGCGTATCAAGTCTACAGGCCTCGCAGTCTTTCGTAGAACTAAGGGTGATTCGCTTTCCCTTAGAATCACTTCGGAGGGTTTTGCTGTACTCAGAGGTTTCTGGGCCCTGCCTTGAGGCCTTGTAAAATAGTCGCCCGATGTCTCTGCAGGCGGCCCCTCCCTTCCCCTGCGTCACAGCCCCAATCGGGCCTCTCATCAGTCGTGGCTGGCTCTCCCACCGCTGCGGGTTTGCACTGCCCTCAGGTGCCGTTTCTCTGAACCACGTTCTGGCCTCAGTTAGGATCCTGTGTCTGTCCTCAGTGCTGAGAAGGGAGACCAGTAGTTGGATTATGTCACCCCATGTAGGGTGGGGGGTTCGAGCAATAGTCTCCATTGGCCTAATCTGGTAAAAATAGGCTATGGGGGGGCTGACGGTAGTGGCCATCTGTCCCCTGAACCGGAGGCTGCTCTAGCTCTCTGAGGGACATTTGTAGCGGAGCCCTTTCCTCTGGCTCCTTAGCGGACCACAGCCTCTGTTTGATTCTGCTGTCTCCTTTCCCCTTCCTGTCAGTACTCACCGGGAGAGGTGGGTATAGCTTGGGCGGTTCGGCTGGAGCTGGATCCTGGAAGTGTTGGCCAGAGGTTTCTGCCACCAGGATAGGAGCCTGCCGAGGTGGCGGCTCTACGACCTCCAGGAGAGCTGGCAGAGGAGCAACAGCTGCTTCAGGAACTTCACCCGGCCCTGGATTGGGCATTAAGGCAGCCTCCAGTCCTGGTGGAGCACTGGGCCGGAGGGGGCATCATCATCAAGTATGGGGGAAGGGCAGGTCATCCTCGTCCAAATCCTGCCATATCCAAGCAGGAAAAGGCAGATCGGCATGTCTTCACCTGCTCGTCAGCAAGGCCGAACCAGAACACCACGTGGTCCAAGACTGTTTCTCCCTTAAAGTCCATTCTGCCTTGGTGGGCTTGATCAGGTGCGGATGAAAACACAGATGGGTTAACTATCCCATGTCCCAGGCCGCCTCCGGAAAAGCCAATTTATACTCACTGATGTATACCCCTCCTTCTAGCCTGACAATTCCAAAGGATTCAAGAATTTCACAGCAGACCGGACACCTCCTAGGGGAGGGTAGAATATGAGCAGACAAGGACCAAGTTTCTTCTCCTAAAAATCCCCTGGTGATTGCTTGGTAATAATTTTCCCCAAGACGGCGTGGACAAACATCCTAAATGACCTTCATAAATTTCCTTCCTCAGCCCTAACACGCTCGTCGACCTGTGTACCAAGCAATCGCTGCCACCTGCCTATTCCAGGCTCCTGTGGGTCCCCGCTCCTTCTAGTCCCTCCCAGGGGGGTGACCAGGCCCCTCTTCCACCCTGCTGGGTGGGCTCCTCCTCACCTGAGCGCTCAGTTCCCCTGCTGCCGTCCACTACCTGCTGACCTGAAAGGTCCGGGTGTTGAGAAGCAGAATCCTTCCAGGAGGGTGAGGCGCCAAACCCACCTCCCCAAATTCCCTGAAACTAGTCTGAACAAAGGAAAAAGAAAGATATAATCAAAGTTAACCCATGATTCATATGCCTTAAGCCTAGGTGGTAACAGTGGACAATTATCAACAGGCTTGTGGTCATACCCCAATAAGCATAATAGAATGTATGATTCTATTAGGTTACACAGATAATTAGGGTATTCTTTTAGGCAACGGAGAGCCCTGGGGCTCTTCCTTCTGGGGGCCTGGTTTTTCAGTTGGTATGTCGTTTCCATAGATACTGGGAATAGAGCTCAAAGTCGACAGTCCAGCCCAAGATGCAGTCCTGCTTTCGAGATAGTGAAGAGGGAATTCATAGGGCCTGGGCTCCATCTGAGGCCTGTCCATGCTGATCGTGCTCGGCCACCTCTCCAATAGACTCTGAACTCTCTGCTTAGTGCCTGTGAGAATGACAATGGAAGGATAAGATCCCCTCTGGACAGGAGAAAAGATCGTATCCAGGTTACTCATCACCTAAGAGAAAACAGACACTAATCATCCCTGCCTCCGGACAGTATCTATTGGAATGTAACCACAGGCTTATCGGTTATTAACTGGTTGGAATGTAACCGTGGGCTTATTGATTATTAACTGTTTAAACACATAAAACGTGAATGATGGGGTTATTGTGATTGTATTTACCCTTCCTTTGTAAGCCTCAAGGGATTTGGGGTGGTGGGTTTGGACACGTACACATGGGGTGTAAAAGATTTTCACAAATGCTGGTAGGGGTCCTTGGCTAAGAGGAGACTCTGCCTTGGGCCCGCCGGTGTAATAAACCGCACTCCACTATCTGCATTGTCCTTCTGAGTGAGTTTGTTTCTGGGAAAGCGTGTCTATAACAATAGAGCCTGTTCTGTTTCCTCTTTTACTAGTGAAACCTCTTCTGTAGAGGACAGAAAAGGAAGCGTGAGTAGGTGCAGTTGAAGAAGTCACAGGATAAGGGCCTGAAGAGTGAAACATTCATGTAAGAGAAAACTGACTTTGTGTCCCTTTAATAAAAGTGAAAAGAGATGAAGAAGAAATTAAAATGAAATAAAAACTAAAAAGAATACAAATTATGAGGTATATTTGTGTACATCTATGTTGTCCATAGCACATTCACATCTGCTATTTTACTTGGTCCTTACAGTCTCTTTGAGAAATTGCCCTTGCAAAGATTCTTTGTTTATGTTTAAAAGGAAGATACTAAGGTTAGGAGTTAAAAACTTATGCGAACTTATTTAATAAGGGACTAAGGGAGACCTCTATCCTAGTTTTGCCATTCAGACTTCAAGTCATAAAATCATCAAAGTTCATATTTGAAAGAGATGTTAGAGATTATGTCTAATTCCTTTATTTTACTTGAAAGCATTGCTCAACTATTTAGAGGTACCCCTCAGGAAAGAGTCTCAGATAACACTTTTATCTTTTTGAGACCCCAGAATATTAGAGAAAACATAGACACCAAGAAAATATATTTTTGCATACAAGGAGAAGGAGAGGTGAAAGGACAACAGATTTTCACACCTAAGTAGCACATGTCTCATGCCTCCAAGCTTGGAACAGCATCTCCTTACCTCCTCCTCGTTTTAGCTCTTGGCACACTTGTCTTGTCTAGTGACCACATTTTAATTACCTTTGGAAATAGGTTCACCAGGGTATGAGTCTCAGGACATTTTTGAACCTCAGTTTTCTCCTTTGCAAAAGTATGAATAATCATATCTATTTCATACGGTGATCATAGAGGTTCCATGAGCTAACAACAGTGAAAAGAGCCTAATACAGCATTTGGCTCAGTAAATACATTCTTCCTTTCTGATTGCTCTGGACATGGAACTCCAAATTTTGGCCAGCAACCTCAGTTTGGCCAGTAATAGAAGTGAGAGTTCTGTGCTTGGTTGTTCAGTCATGTCTAACTCTTTGCGACCCCATGGGCTGTAGCCTGCCAGGCTCCTCGGTCCATGGGGATTCTCCAGGCAAGAATTCTGAAGCGGGTTGCCATGCCTTCCTCCAGGGGATCTTCCCAATCCAGGGATTGAACCCAGATCTCCCACCTTGCAGGCAGATACTTTACCATCTGACGCACCAGGGAAGCCCAGAAGTGAGACTAGAACTTTGTAAATGACAACTATGGCTTCAGCTTAGCTCTGGAAGGAAGGCTCTGACTTTCTGGAGAAGGACAAACATCATGGAACAGTGCTCTGGGCTTAGAGCATGCCCAACTCCCCTTCTCGGCCCCTGGGAAAGCCACATCCAGGCCTGGCTGTGCGCCCACAGTGTAACAGAAGGCCACTCTGAGAGGCTGGGCTCCCTTACACCCAACTAAGCTGCACATTTTCATCTTTTTTATGTGTTCGAGATGTTACACTAATTGTGATGGATGTTCTCTTTGTGCTCACACTGAGGGGCGGATGATGAAGCCATAATGTGAGGTAATATGTCTATTAAAGATTTAAAATAACCCGCCTGCTGGATGATTCCTCACTCTGCTGGCAGATTCAAGCTCCTTGGGAAGAAGCTGGTGCTAAATTAGAGATGGCAATAGGGTGGGAAGGAGGGGTAGAAAGACTCAAGGGATATTCTCTAACTTCTGGAGTGCTGTCAAACTGATCTATCTTTTCTTCATTTAATTAAGGAACATCTTTTGTGCAAGGCTTCAGCGCTGGCTCTGGATACACGTGGATGGGCAATGACTTTGGAAGCTCTCGATTCAGGAGCAACATTAACTAGACTTAATGAAAAAGGTCATGGTATTTACAGAGTCGTGAATTAATTGTCTCTCTCTCTCTCTCTGATGTCCAAACCAATGTTAGAGCCCTAAGTTATGAGAACTTATGAGTATATCATTAGAAGTGGCTCCTGGGACTGTTTGGCCCCCACACTTCAGAGGTGGATAAAACATAGACTAATAGGGGGCATGAATTTGAGCAAACTTTGGGAGGAAGTGAAGGGCAGGGGTGTCTTGCATGTTGCAGTCCATAGGGTCACAAAGGGTCAGACATGACCTAGGGACTGAACAACAGTAGGAGATTCCTCTGGTGGTCCAGTGGTTAACAGTCCATGTGTCCGATGCAGGGGACACGGGTTGTATCCCTGGCTGGGAAACTAAGACCTCACATGCCATGAGGCACAACCAAAAATTTTTTTAATATTTAAAAAAAATTTAAAAACCTTAGACCAATGGGACCAGACGTAGTCTCAGCCATATCTGTTCCTAGCAGATAGAATTTTGGTATCTTCTGCAACTGTGCTCCTGCCTGGTAGTCTCTTTTCCACTCAAGAGCAAGACATGCATGTCCACCCCAGTCAGAACCTCTGGGCCATGTGGCTGTGGCAGCTTGTAGGTTTCTTGGGAGAGACATCATGTCAACAGGTGACCTGCAGGAGAGCCAGGTCGTATAGAAGGTCAACAGCCTAGACCCACCACTAGTCTCAGTTCTTCCTCCTGGGCTCCAAACTCTCTGACCAGGCTTCAGTCTGCCTACCTAGTGGCATTCATAATCCACTGTTCCCTTCCTTACTAACTAAACTCTGCCCTTCACCATCCCCTCTTACCCATTTCTATGTCTGATCCCTCCCTCACTCAGACCCCATCCTGAGTGTCTGCCTCTCTCCCTTCTGTCTCTAATCCTTTTCGAACTTCTAAGTAGACATGATGAATGCAGGAAAATAAACAATATCCCACCCTGAAAGGATCACTGTCAGCAACCAGAAATAAATAGATATGACCTCATGCCATACAATTTTTAAAAGTAGTCCCCAAGAAAATCAATAAAGGAAATACTTGGCTACGGCTCATCATAAGTCCTTCCCCTCCCATGCACACCTCCAACAAATGATATGAGACAAATGTAGTAAGTTAATAAAATCCTAAGAAAGCAACCCCATTTAGAAAGAGGCAGAAATAAAGAGTGAGTGACTGAGTACCCAGCTCAGGGCAAAAGCAAAGAGATGCTCTCTGGAAAAAAATTTTCATCTTTCACTGCAATAAAATAATCATATCTAACATGTTTTGAGCAAGTGTGGCATGATGTACATGCTCAGTCACTTCAGTCACATCCAATTCTTTGTGACTCCATGGACTGTAGCCCACCAGGCTCCTCTGTCCATGGGATTCTCCAGGCAAGAACACTGGAATGGGTTGCCATGCCCTCTTGCAGGGTATCTTCCCTACCCAGGGATCAAACACGCATCTCCTGTATTTCTTGCATTGCAGGCAGATTCTTTACTGCTGAGACACTGGGGAAGCCTGTGACATGATGATACACCAGTATATGCAACATTCTATTTGAGACTCATAAGAATCTCGTGATATTACTAGCTGCAATGTTTACAGAAAAAAATTAGTACCAACTGATCCTAAGCATTAGACTGTCTCAACAGAGGCAGAAAAGCTAGCCCTTGTATTCACCATTTATCAGAATTCCAGTCTAAGTCAGCAGAATGATCTAAAACACAAGGGTGTTCCCCTACAAGAGTAGAATATATCCTTGATCCATACGGGGTAATCTATAGCATAGAGTATTTTTTTTTATCTCAGAAGAAAGACTAGGCCTCTAGTTTTCCAAAGAACCTCACCCACTCCAGCTGAACTTTTTTGATTTGACTGAGCCACCAAGGTAGTGAAAAGCAGTAAGAAAATGATATTTCTCAAATGAGGCTCAAAAGGGAAGTAAAAAAATGTATCATTAAGATGAAGGAGGGACTTCCCTGATGGTCCAGTGGTTAAGAATCTACCTTACAATGCAGGGGACGAGGATTCAACCCCTGGGCAGGGAACTAAGATCCCACCTGCCATGAGGCACCTGAGTCTCATCTAGAAAGAAGCCCATGCACCACAATGAAAGACTCTGCATGCCACAACTAGGACTTGAGGCAGCAAAATAAATAATATAGTTTAAAAATAAAAGTGAAGGGAAGTAGAGTTGCATTAAAAAAAAAATATGTGGGGAAATGTTAAGAAGAATTTAGTCCCACCTCCCCATGACTGTCAGAGCTGCCCAAACTTGGCGTGAGCACAGGTGCAAAGTGAGCATGCCATGGTGACTGTGAAAACCTATCACACAAAAGCCAAGAAAGAAAGCAAGGCTATGGGGGACAGAAAAATAACTCAGGCGACAGAAAATATAACCTGAGGAACAGAAGAAGATTCCCTGCAAGGGCTGCAGGCTATGGAATAATTTGATAATAACATGAATTCTATTTCTTACAAAGGAGTTAAAGACAAGATGTCAAAAGAACAGAAGGACATTAAAAGAGGGATTGCAGAACTAAGGGGACAGAGCACCCAAACAATATCATTACAAAACTAGTAATTAGAGCAACCAAAACAGAATAGACATGGCTGAAAATTTAATTAAAGTCTTGAAATGAAAGTCCTTCCAGAAAGAATGTAAAGGGAAGGAAAGGAAAAGATAAAATGAGTACAGATAAAGCTACAGATATTAAGGGCAGGCAGAAATGATACAACATATGGATGAAAGGTATTCCTGAAATAGAGAACCCAAAAATTGCAGCAAAAATTATTCCAAGATATTTTTAAAGCTAAATGTCCCTAAATGAAGGAAGAAAATCCAGGCTTCCTTTGCACGTCTCCAGAGCACTATCCAGTGCCAGAAAATAAAGGGGTAGTTCCATTTTTAGCAGTAAAATCACCAACCAAACCACTAAGAGGCGGAAAATGTACCACAAAATAGACCACAAAAAGGACACTTATTTACAGTATGAGAGTTGAAACAAGAAGGAAGCCAGTTGCCTTTCTCAGCTTCAGTTGCGAATTTGAACACCAGGTGATACAAATTTTTCAGTGCTCAGTGCATTGTCTTCAAATTACTGCAAGTATGCCATGAACATGGATTTGGGGGTCAAAAATGTATTTTAGCAAGTAGGTGAATTTGCAAATTCAGAACGTGTGAATTATATAGGTCAACTGTATTCATTGAGTACTTCTGTGCTCATTTGCTCAGTCGTGTCTGACTCTTTGCAACCCCGTAGACTGTAACCCTCTAGGCTCCTCTGACCATGGGATTTCCCAGACAGGAACACTGCAGTGGGTTGCTGTTTCCTCCTCCAGGAGATTGTCCTGACCCAGAGGTCAAACTCATGTCTCCTGCATTGGCAGGAAGATTGTTTACCACTGAGCTACCTGAGAAGTCTGAATACTTTTTACTTTCAGGTAGTACTCAAGGCCCTGAAGTTATAGGAAGGAACAAAAACAAACCAAAAAAAAAAAAAACCCTTCTCTTATTGAGCATATATTCTAGGAAGGAAGAGACCATGAATAGAATAAAAACAATAATTAAGTAGAAAAAGTCAGCAGGGTAAGGGGAGTACAATTTTAAATTGGTAGTCAGAGTAGATCTTAGTGACTAATGCCTGAACAAACATTTGAAAGAAAAGAGGGAATGGGCCTTGAAGATACCTGGAGGAGGAGTGTTACAAGTAACAGAAACAGCCACTGCAAATGTCCAGTGACTGCATGCTAAGTCACTTCAGTCATATCCAACTCTTTGCAACCTCTGGACTGTAGCCCGCCAGGCTCCTCTGTCCATGAAATTCTCCAGGCAAGATTACTGCAGTGGGTTGCCATGCCCTCCTCCAGGGGATCTTCCCAACCCAGGAATCAAACCCTCGTCCCTTACATCCCCTGCGTTGGCAGGCATGTTCTTTACCATTAGTGCCACCTGGCAAGCCCTCAAACGTCCAGAGCTGGGGACTATTTGAGGTACAACAATGAAGAGGCCAGTGGGGCTAGAGCAGAATGAGAGGAAAGTCACACGAGGTAAGTTCAGAGAGAGAATGAGGTCAGAGTGTTGGTCCCTGCAGGCCAGTGTAAGCATACTGGCTCTTCCCTAGAGTGAGCTGGGAACCACTGGAGGGTTTTGAGCCTTTGAGCATGGGAATAGCTCACTCTGGCTGCTGTATTAAGAACAGGTGGAAGGTGGGTAGACAAAACAGTGAGTAAGGGCCATTAGGAGTCCAGGCAAGATTAGGATAGCGACAGAAATGGTGAGAAGGGGCCAGATGCTGCATGTATTGTAAAGGAAGGGCTAAGGTGATTTCAGGACAAGAGGGATTTGGATTGTGAGAGCCGGAGTCAAGGATGACATCCAGGTTCTTCTTTTGTTCAAACGGAAGGATGGCGTTGTTCTGAGCTTTGATGGAGAACCATGTGAAGAAGGGTTTGGGGAGTTCAGAACATTCGGACATGGTAATTCTGTTATCGCTATTAGGCATCACTGATGATTAGCCATTTGGATGGAATCAGGAGTTAAGGGGAAAAGTCTGTGATGGAGATACACGTCATCAAGGCAGAGCTGGACTGTGAAACCACGGATGGGATGAGATCACCTAGGAAGGCATTGTAATAGAGAGGAAACGAGGTCTAAGAATTGAACCCCGAGGCACTCCAACAATAAGAGATAAAGGAGAAGAGGAGCAAATAGAAAAATAAATTGAAATATGACCAGTAAATTCAGACTAAAACTAAGAGTGTGCAGAGTTTAGGAAGCCAAGGGACAAAAGCATTTTCAGGAAGAGGAAATGAATAGCCATGAAGTGGTTACTAAAAGGTCAAATACTATTAGCTTTAAGAATTGATTATGGATTTAGTAACACTGAAGTCATTGTGACCTTAAGCAAACAAGAGTCATTTTATTGGAGTAGTTGAGGGCAAAAATCTTGTTGGGCATGAGATTAAAGACAACAGAAGCTCAAGAATTGAAGATAGTGAGTACAAAGAAATACTGCTAGGAGTTTTGAATTTTTATAGGCTAAAAGTCACTTGATAATATATTATTAATAATTATTTTTTAGTGTTCAGTTGACTGACACTGTTTACTGGCAGTTTGATTAGGTTCTTCTGCACTTTTGCTGAAAGCAAAGAATTGGAAACCACCTTCTATAAAAATGAATAGTGGTGTGTGTATGTGTATGAATTTTTACGTATTTACTTTTCATTTCTGAATTTATTAGATGCATTCCCTTTTTCAATTTCTGGGAAGAATACCAAAAAGACTGTTAAAATTTATTAAAAGACCAGTAATTGTACCCATTGCTTTTTTTTTTTCCCATTTTGTTACTTAGCATGATATACACAGATAAAATTGGAAAAATTAAAAATTGTTGCTAATGTCAATACAGCTCTGAGCATACAATGTTTTTCTATAAACTGCTTCTATCTCATCCCATTCTTTAAGTTTAAATTTCACTTACTCAGCATAGGGAGAACTGTCTGCCTCATAATCTAATTGGAAACGTCGGTCATCACTGTCAAACCATCAACCCAATCAGACTCACTTTCTGTCATAAAATATCTGACTTCATTTATCAATTCAAATGAATAGATTAATATACATTTCAGGAATATTATTGAAAATCACTGAGTAATATATTAAGGGACTTGGCTTTTTATGAAAGATTACTAAAAGCAGTCAAATCAAGATTAAACTGATATAAAACTAATATAGTCTGTTTTTATAATTTATGAAAACAATAATACATCTACATGCTGTTGCTCACTACTTAGTGTGAAACAATGCTGTGTAATTTGTAGCCAAAGAAATGTGTTATTTATGAAGCAAGAAGAATAAAACTCCTGGTAGTCCTTTGGTAAACGTACATGCATGAAAGCATTGAATCTTTCAGCTCTTGAAAATCATTAAGTAAGAATTATGTATATAACTTTAGAAATAATGCCATTAATATTGTGAAGTGTGATCAAGATTTTCCCCACATGTTTCATGAAAGAGCAATCTACACACTGGTAATGACAAAACGGCCCAGCAGCTAGAATATCATTTTATTTTATTAATCAGAGTTAGAAAATAGTAAGAAAAAAATACGCAGAGAACTGACTAAATGGAATAAATATTTCATGATACAGTTTGATAAGCTAGATTTTAACTAACTTGTTGAAGGATACACACACATTGAATTTAAAAGAAACCAGGGAAAGCTTTTTCCCCAGGTTTTATCATTTGGTAGCCTTGGAAAACATTCCCATTACGTTTAATAGAATCTGTGTCACTAACCTCTACTGTTTCAGCTGTTCCAAGGTGCTTTTCTTTCCAGATAATGACACTTCCCAAAGATGAGTACGGAGAACAGCTGAACATAATTGCTTGTGATTAAATTTGTGAAAAAAAGAGACATTTTTAGCATTCAATATTTCATACCAATTTTCTCCTCTGCTCTGCTCTCGCCATTTTCTCCTACAACAGCAAAGCATTATTTGACAAAAGCCAGACTTGGGAGAAGTGAGGTCATTAAACAGAACTGCCATCCCTCTCATTGTCTCGACCCTCCCCAAAGGGGCTAACATACTCCATTTCTATCACCATGCTTCATCCTTAACAGGAAAAATGTATAGAATCAGTAAAAAGAGGAAACTGTCCCATGAGTTTCTAGTGCTTTCATTAATAAAGCAGGTTTGGCTTCCGGGAGGTGTTTGTATCCTAGAACAATCAATCAGAGTAAAATTGGGGAAGGATGCGTGCCTTGGTTTTGTAAAATGGAAAAGGGCCATTTTTGAAAGGAGCAGTGGGTAGAGAGAGCAGAGAGGACCTACCTGATCCAGGAAACTGTGGAGGTTGAAGATCTGGGAATTAATTCCCTAAAACAGTCAGTAGAGTCACCCCTGGAACTAAAAGCTTAGAGCTCCTGATATCACAAGTTCACTCTGACTCTTCAGAGGATGACTGAAAAGTGGCTTATGCTGAAGAGAGAGATAAAGAAAAGAGTACATGGTCCCAGGAATTTTCAGTCTTTAGGGTGTGACTTTGAGCTTCCCTGATGGCTCAGCAGGTAAAGAATCCACCCGCAATTCAGGACACAGAGGAGACCTGGGTTTGATCCCTGGGTCAGGAAGATCTCCTGGAGGAAGAAATGCCAACCCATTTGCCTACAAAATTCCATGGACAGAGGAGCCTGGTGGGCTACAGCATCTGGGGTCACAAAGAGTTGGACATGACTGATCATACATAACTTTCTAGGGTGCGACTGAAGAGGCAGTCCATCAGTCTTCGGGATGTAATGGAAGAGAAGGGAGAACAAATAAGAGAAGAAAAATGCAGAGAAAGTTCTTGGAGGGAAAAAAACAAATAGATGGCATTAAAAGTTCAAGATTAGTATCCCAATCCCTTCCCCCTCCTATTTAACCACTAAGTAGTATATAACGGAATTGGTAACACGTGCAAAGGAAATGAAGACTGAAAACAAGGTTCATGACAATCAGGAACTCCACAGGGAGCGGGAACGGTTTCTAGGCTCCTGCATCTGTGACTCCAGGTCTCTTGTCGCTTAAGAGGCGATGCCAGCTCCTAAGGCGTGGGATGCAGGTGCCATCTTCCTCCAGTGACCCAGAGCGCACATGTGCTGTTTTCACTTCAACTTGACCAAGCAAACAAACACGGAATGTACAGTCTTTTTAATGGTGATGACGGTGTTAATAAACCATAGGTATGTCAGCAATCACTGCCTGCCACTTATCATGACACCTCAGGCTGTGAGATAGACAAGGGCCCTCTTCAGGGAGGTCTGTCTGAGACACCAGGTGTGCCATAGAGAGCCCTGGGCATCACCCCCAAGTCCCAGGACCCACCATCATCCCCGGCCTCAGTCGTGTCTGACTCTTTGCAGCCCCATGGACAGTAGCCTGCCAAGCTCCATGGTATCTCCTATGCAAGGATACTGGAGTGGGTTGCCATTTCTTTCTCCAGGGGAATCTTGCCAACCCAGAGGCTGAATCCACGTCTCTTGTGTCTCTTGCATTGGCTAAAGGTTTCTTTACCCACTGAGCCACCTGGGAAGCCCTTGGATGACATATTTGGCCTCCCTTGTGCCAGGGCCATGTTCTGTTTTCCAAAGAAGCCCATATCAAAGGGACTGTTGTGGATTTGTCTTTTTCTTTTTAAAAGAAATGGAAATAATAAACAAATAATGCTCTAATAAAAAACTTAAATAGAATCAATAAACCACAGTTTTCAATAGAAGGCTTGGCTCTAAAATCCTGGAATAAGAAATATTCTGAAGAGTAAAGCAAATGCCAGAAATTTAAAGACAGAGAGCTTGAATATTACCCATTAAAAGTCTATGCTTGGCAAAACTCTAATAATTTATCAAAGAAAACTAGAAAAATACTCACCAAAATGATTTTAAAAAGCAATTAACTTTTAATGGTGGACGTTTAAGTGATTGTTACTCTCTTCTTTGTAAGTTTCTATATTCAATGTTTTAATCAAGGAATATGGGTCTTCCCTGTGGTACAGTGGATGGGAATCCACCTGCTCATGCAGGGGACATGGGTTCAATCCCTGGTCCGGGAAGATTCCTCATGTTGTGGAGCAACCAAGCCTCTGGGCTGCAACTACTGAGTCCAAGGCTGTAACTACAGAAGCACAGGCACCTAAAGCCCATGCTCCACAACAAGAGAAGCCACCACATTGGGAAGCCTACGCGCCACAACTAGCTGCCCTTGTTCACTGCCACTGGAGAGAGCCCATGCACAGCAGTGAAGGCCAAGCACAACTAAACACAAGTAAATACTTTAAATAATGCAGTCACTAAAGCAAACTGGTTCACATTTTCAAAAACCAGGAATATGTAAATTTTTTAAAAATATTATAAGATGTCAAAAATGAAAAAGCCAATGACAGAAAATTTCCAAAGTGTCAAAAATAAAAATGAAAATAAGATTTTTCACTTGATGGTGAGGTGGGGTTCTGGGAGTGGAGAGTCAGGGGATAAAGAGAGGTTTCATGAGCACAATCTTAGTCGATGAGAAGACTCTGAGACACACCAAGCACTCACACGAATGGACAGAAGGGGAGACAGTTTTTCCATGGTCGTCATAATCAAGGCAAAAGTCAGCAAGTTAAGCCACAGAATCCATCAGTTTGTAAGACCTTAGTGTGTACCTATCTGTACCCAGCCCTTGAGGGCTCTGGGTTCCAGGGGGCTTGGCCACCGTCCTCCTATTACCTAGAGCCATGTCCTTGGCTCAGTGTGGCCTCCAAGTCATGGCCACCATACCATATGCACGTTTTCTATTTTACTCTGATTTGTATGTGTGAGTCAACATCTGTGGATAAGACTGATCTAGATGGTCGAGGGTTGGCATAACTGCATGGAGGTACATGCACGTATGTGGATGGTTGTTTTATGTGTGTGTTTCTAAATCCATATATGAGTGTCTTTATGCTCATGTGACTGAATGTAAGTGTGTGTGTCCTTGTGTCAATGTGTGGGGGGAGTACATGTGTATATTTACTTACGTGTACAAGACTACTGGAGTGGGTTGCCATTCCCTTCTCCAGGGAATCTTCCAGATCCAGGGATTGAACCTGGGTCTCCTGCATTGCAGGGGGATTCTTTAATGTCTGAGCCACCAGAGAAGTCCACGTATGCACACATGCATGCATATGTCTACCTGTGTAGGCTGAATCCTTCAACCCACCTGATAAGCAGACCTGGCATGATATATATTTACCTACATAGGCTTATCAAGGTTGCTGTTAGAGGGATCATTATATCTGTGCTTGATGTAATCTGTGCCCTGCTGCCAGCACTTAGCTCAACTCCTCCTCCTTTAAATCACAACCAAATGAACCTCTCCATCCTTGACGAGGCAACGTCCGAGGGAAACTGGGGCTGGCTGGCTCTCAAACTCCCTGCGCAGCTGTCTCCCCTCTCACCGGAGTTTTTCCTCTCCCTATCATCTAATTAGACTCACAAGGGAAACTGAGGCTTCTCCTCTCTCCTGCCCCTCCCTTCTCTCTCCGCTGTGCTCATTTCATCCTTGTTCTCTCCCAGATAAGCTGTCACAGGTCATGCCTACGTGGGTGGGAGTCAGGGGCAGTGGGGAGGGGATCTGCTGCTGCACTGAACTCGCCACGCACATAACATCAACAAGGCCAGATCTTGTCATGGACACCCTTTCAGTGAGAAGGACAACTGATTTGAAGAAAGGAGGAAAAAACCCTGACTTCATAATCTGAAGCACGTTGGGCAAGTGAAAATAGCTGTGCCCTGGTCAGTACTTCAAGGCTTCCTTGGAGCCAGGATTGGGTCATCGCCACCCTACTGTTATTGCTGTGACTGTTTTTGCATTATCTGTGGGAGGAAATGTGAAGGCACCCAGCCTTCTGAGTGGTCATGAAGAAGAAGGTGAACAAGTACTCAAAGTTATAAAAGGTTAGAAACGTGTAAAAGTCTTGAGGCTGGGGAAGGAGGAGAGCAGGTCAGAGATGGGGGAAAGAAGAACAGATGTCTTCTTAGCTCACAAACTCAGCTTTTTAACTAGCCATTAAGAAATGAGGGACTTCCCTGGCCGCCCAGCGGTTAAGACTTTGCCTTCCAATGCAGGGGTTGAAGGCTCTATCCCTGGTCGGGGAGCTAAAATCCCACATGCCCCACAGCCAGAAAACCAAAACATAAAAACAAACCCAGAAGCAATATTGTAACAAATTCAATAAAAGGATTTAAAGATGGTCCACATCAAAGAATCTTCAAAAGAAAGAAAAGCAACTGCTGGTTCTCAACACATGCAGTTGTATAGAAGATTTTGCTCACAAAGTCTTTCTGGTGTTGGGGGGAGTCCCTGTCTTGACAGACTTTCTCCAGCTACTGCTAAAATGTCTGCTGGGTTGCAGCTGGGAGAAGGGGGATGGAGGAAGGGCAAGGCTGCCCCTGGCACTTCCCTTAACCTGCAGTTCTGAGGTTCAATGTGTCCAGCCATCCCCTGGGGCTCCTGTGAGAATGCAAATCCCCAGACCACCTCCAGCAACTGACTCAGTAGGCCTTAGAAGGTATCAGCATCAGTGGTCTTCCAAGGAATTCAGATGCAGGTGGTACATGGGTCAGTCTTGGAGAAAGTCTGCCTTCTACCAGAGAAAGAATTCAGTTACAGCATGCTCAGTGAAGTAGGAGAGACTTGGACCTGGGCCTTAAATGGACAGTGAGGGTGCAGACTGGGGGCTACACATGCAGCAGCAGAATGGAGTTTCTGTTCAGAACCGGAATCCTAACTCAGGAGAGGCTGTGGCGCTAGAAGAGGCTGCTCAGTCTTCCGAGATGATTACCAGTCTGTTATGTGGTACTGGGTCAGCCATCTCCCCTCTCTCAGTTTCACTCATCTGTAAAATGAGAATGTCAGTTCTGATACTTCTAAATTCTATCGACATGAAATAGTTTCCCCTTTTGCATTTTCTTTGCTTCTTGTTCAACTACTTCTTTGTTTCCCCTGGTTGGGCTCCTGAGACTGGGAGAGGATTGTGACTCATTTCTTCCCACCAAAGAGTTCTTCTTCTCCTACTGTGTGGTCTTAGGGAAAAACAGATGTGAACAACTTTGTGGGTGGTCTTAAACCCTCAGCTTGGGGACTGCTGTCAAGGGGATAAAAGGCTGATAAAAGCATATAAACAGGATATAAGCAAATGATGGTTTTTCCAGTAGTCATGTACAGATGTGAGAGTTAGTCCAAAAAGAAGGCCAAGTGCTAAAGAATTGATGCCTTCAAATTTTGTGGTGCTAGAGAAGACTCTTGAGAGTCCCTTGGACTGCAAGGAAGTCAAACCAGTCAATCCTAAAGGAAATGAACCCTGAATATTCAATGGAAAGACTGTTGCTGAAGCGAAGCCCCAATAGTTTGGCCACTTGATGTGAAGAGACAACTCATTGGAAAAGACCCTGGTGCTGGGAAATACTGAAGGCAGATGGAGAAGGGGGTGACAGAGGATGAACTGGTTGGATGACATCACTGACTCAATGGATATGAGTTTGAGCAAACTCTCGGAGATGGTGGAGGGCAGAGGAGCCTGGCATGCTGCAGTCCATGAGGTCACAAAGAGTCAGAGATGACTTAGCGACTGAACAAAAACAGCAAGCAGATAGAGAAGGCCCAAACTTCATTCAAAGCTCCTTTTCTTCTCTAAGCATCAGCAATTCCAGTTTCAGATATAAAATTTGTGGGAAACTGGAAGGCTGCCATGGGACTTGACTCAACCATGTTACCTGAACTTCCGCTGTTGGAGACATAATCCCTTCAACAGCACCTTGTGTTTTTTATTTCAGTGCCAAATGGCCAATCTAAGGTGGATAGTTCATTTTTAACCATTGACAGTTTCAAATGGAGAACTTCATATTTCATATTTCCTCATTTATGACCTTTTTATATAAGCTAATGCATGAGAGAGAAGAATACGTGAAAAGAAAATAAATGTAACAGATTTTTTTTATAAAGCAAGATTCATATAATTGTTGCTATATAAATAAAGACTATGCAGTCATGGGCAACTGCTAGCCATAGGTTAGACACTAGGCTCTAAGTGTCCTTGAAGGAAAAACATACATGAAAATAAGGTTACTTAAAACATGCTTAGTGGAGATGTTAGTAGCCACGCCCTCCAAGAACTAGAGGGCTCTTGAATCAAGCTTGTGGAACACCTATTACAAACCACATGTACCTGTGTGGGAACCTGCAGAGATCCAGAAGGTAGAGGACAACAGTCCTTGCTCTCAAGGCACTAATGTAGCTCGTTGTGGAGAAAACACACTTAGAGACATGGGCGAGTGTAAGCATACTACAAAAGAAACCTTGTAGTCCTATGCTAAAGGTACAACTTGCTCAGCGAAGGGACACGAGTGAGTGCCTGGGTAGTCAGAGGAGATTTGTGAAGAAGGCTGGACTTTATCTGGATCCAGTAAAACCATGTTGGCTGCGGAGGCTGGCAGGAGGTCTTTGAGGTTGGAAAAATTCAAAGGAGGTTCTAGTATCCTGACAAGACTAGCCAGGCTGAAGGGAGGGATTTTTCAGTACAGCTGTCTCCTGGGAGGGGCTTCCGAGGTGGTGCTAGTGGGAAAGAACCCACCTGCTAATGCAGGAAATGTAAGAGACATGAGATCGATCCCTGGGTTGGGAAGATTCCCAGGAGAAAGAAATGGAAACCCACTCCAGTATTCTTGTCTGGAGAATCCCATGGACAGAGGAATCTGGTGGGCTATAGTCCACAGGGTCAGAAAGAATTGGACATGACTGAAGTGACTGCGCATGCACACACATCCCCTGGTAAGAGCTTTTCTTGTCTTACTTGAACAAATGATGGAGAAACATTTCCTGTGCTGGTCTTTCTTGCTGCAGCAGAAAGGTGAGCTAGGGGTGCAAAGGAGCCCAATCCACATGTAATTTGTTGAAACAACACTTATTAAGCACCTACAATATGCCAGGCATCGTGTTATAGGAGACAGGATGGTGCACAGAACATGCTTGCCCCATCTGTCTGCTAACTTACCCTTGATGGGAGAGTCCTAGTCACCTAGGGGAAAAGGAGAGTCAGGTCCTCTTCACGCTGGGCACAGATGGGGTGTGTCTGGGTAGGCCAGTTACATTCCATACAACCTGTCTTGAGAATCCACTGGGAAAATACTTTGTTTTTTAATAGAAAATTAAGCAAAGTCACATAGAGGGTGAGACAAAATGACTTCTACAATTACAGGCTTTATAAACTACAGGAAAATTGAAACAAAAATAAGCCACTTCACTTACCTAAAAGCAAGAGCCAAATGCAGTGTTGGGCTTCTCTTCAATTGTCTAGCTAACTGCACAGACTTTCTCCCACTCTATGTATTTGAGCAAATATGCCACACATGTATTTATTTCTCCATTCCTTACTTAAGTACCCTTATAGTTTTTTTTTCCCATGTATCTGTCTTTCATTAAATTATAGGGTCCTCAAGAGTAGCAAGGGTGTGTTTTAGTCCTCATACCTCCCACTGCTACAGATCTTAGGAGGCAAAGTGACTTAGAGGAAGAACTGCATTGTCCCAGTCCAGGCTCTCATCAACTGGCTGCATGACACTGATGAGCTATTTCCCTTCTCTGGGCGTCAGTGTTCTCAGGTACGTGAGACTGTTGAGTAGGTCAACTCTAATAATACTGATAACCGCCATTGAATGTGCTCATCTACTGTGCCAGCCACTTTGCATATGTTCTTTCTAATTATCACAAGGACCCTGAAAAGCACTACCTCCATTGTGCAAGTGAGGATTGTCAGTATCAGGAAGTTAAGCACCTTTTTTTTCACACAAGAAGCAAGTGGCTAAGGCACGACTACAAAGTCCAGGCTCTTTTCTCTACACCCCGCCATCCAGGATCCTTGCTGATGCTTCCATTTCCATGATTACCACTGTCCAACCCCAGAGTTCTTTCCACAGAGAACCTGGAGTAGGAAGTTCAGGTATCAAGAGGTAGAATCAAACTCGCCATGGCTGAAACCAGTCCTCTGGGCTCTCAGAGGGAGTTTGGCATTTCCCAGATGGAGGCAGGACCATGTCCTTCTCCTGTCCTGTCTCCCATCCCACATGTAAGCAGAGAGTATCAAAGGAAGTTCTGTCTCTAGCCCATGGGTTCAGTCTGATTCTTTAAGAGCTGCATAACAATTCTACCCAAAGTATGTGTGGATTAAGGGAAGCTGGTGGAGGTTGAAGATTTTTGTTCCCTATGGGCTTAAATTTTAATCAGCATCTGCACATGTTGTTCTAAAGTACACACATATACATATGTCCACACGTGCTTTCCCACAGAATGTTGCAATATGAGTTGCACTCTTAAAGTACTTTTGACTGTTCTGTTTATTTTTCCTATTATGGTGATCTTTTTTCCTGAACCAAAAAATCAAAACACAGCAGTCTGTCATATGGTAGTCATTCTAGTTTATGGCATATGAACAGAATCATGTGTAATCAAGATGTCCCAGAAAGTGGGGATTTATGGGGCTCTCCTAATAAGGGGAGAGGTTTTTGTTTTTATTTGCAGCTTTGCTCTGCCCCTCCACATTTTTCAGAACCCAAGAAGAATATTCAAGGGCATTGTCATCTCTTTTCTAGGCCACCTATGGGCCAAGGCTGTAAACACTATAAAGATGTTTGTTCTGGAAACTGGGACATAGTCTGAGAAATTATTTTTTGCCCTTCCTTTTGATATTGTATCTATTTGCCTGCCACAGGTTGATTTCCTCCACTATGTCCAGAAGGAGTGTAGGCTTAAGGTCAGGAATGGTTTTTCAGGAGGTCCCTTGTATCTCTAGAGTTATGTGCCACTGGTGGTAGGGGGAGAGGGGGTGGTGGCTGGGATGATCCCAGGCACAGAGAGAAAAAACCAGCAGAGGCACTCTGCTTCTCTGAATCAGGCAGTAGGATCCTAAGAGTGCATGTGTGCTAAGTTACTTTGGTCGTGTTTGACTCTTCGCGACCCTATGGACCATAGACTGCCAGGCTCCTCTGTCCTTGAAATTTTGCAGGCAAGAATACTGGAGTGGGTTGCCATGCCCTTCTCCAGCGGATCTTCCCAATCCAGGGATCAAACTCATGTCTCCTGGGCCTCCTGAATTACATGTGGATTCTTTACAGCTGAGCCGCCGGAGAAGCCCCTAGGATCCTAAGAGGAAGTGGCTGCAAATCTTGGGGACAGAGAAAGTTGCAGATGTAGGCTGGAGAATGAATGGTTTTGCAAGCCAGGCTTAGAGGCCCATTGAGAGAACCTGTCACCAAAATTGAGCTTTGAGTTTGGCAAGAGGAATTCAACTGCCCGAGCTATCCAGCTTCCCTTTTCAACTGGCACAAGAAAGCTCTCAGGGCATTTAGAAATGGGTTTTCATGGTGGCAGTGGGTTCATCCACAAGATATTGAGCATCTGTATGTGCTTGGCTTTGCTTGACACTGTAGAAGAGAAAATGAAATGTAAGTCTGCAGAGACCTGGGTTCCTTATTCACGAGGCTATTTGGTAAGGTGGAAAGAATCTAGGCTTTTAAGCAAGAAAGAACAGAATTCAAAACCCATAAATGTCATTTACATTACATAAATTTTGGCAAGTTACTTGATTTCTATGAATCTTGATTTCCACATTTGCTAAGTGGGGAAAACTCCCTCATAGAGTTTTTGTGACGTCTAAATGAGCAACATAGGAAAAGGCCAATCTACATCAGTTCATTTTTAAAATGCTCAATAAATGTGAGCCTTTGAAGATCTCCCGATTGAAAAACAACTCCTCCCACAGCTAACAGCATGCTCAATAGCAAACACTGCAAATTTTTCCTCTAGAATCAGAAACAAAACAATGATGCTCGTTTCTATTATGTGTACAGGCATATCTTGAAGGTGGGCTTCCCTGGTGGCTTGGCTGGTAAAGAATCCTCCTGCAATGCAGGAGATTCCAGTTCGATTCCTGGGTTGGAAAGATCCCCTGGAGAAGGATTGGGCTACCCACTCCAGTATTCTTGGGCTTCTCTCGTAGTTCAGATGGTAAAGAATCCACCTGCAATGCAGGAGACCTGGGTTCAATCCCTGGGTTGGGAAGATTCTCCTGGAGGAAGGCATGGCAACCCACTCCAGTATTCTTGCCTGGAGAATCCCCATAGACAGAGGAGCCTGGAAGGCTATAGTACATGGGGTTGCAGAGTTGGATATGACTGAGTGACTAAGCACAGCACAGCACATCTTGAAGATATTGCAGGTTTAGTTACAGACCACAGCAATGAAGCAAATATCACAATAAAGTCAGTGACACCGTTTGTTTTGGTTGCCCAGCACATAAACTGTGTCTGCACTATGCTATAGGCTCTTAAGTGTGCAATGGCATGCTATCTACACAAATAATGCACATACCTCAATTTTTTAAAGTACTGTATTGCTTTAAAAAATGGTAATGATTTGAGCCTTCAGCATGTTGTAGCAGTAACATCGAAGATCACTGATCACAGAGCACCGTTAACAAACATAATAATAATAATAATGAGAGACACAAAGTAAGCAAATACTGTTGGAAAAATGGCATCAATAGACTTGGCTTGACTCATGGTTGCCGCAAACCTTCAATTGTCAAAAAAATACAATGTGTGAGAAGCACAATGTAGCAAAGCACAATAAAATGAGGTATTTCGATATTCAACATGGCCCTGACATTCTAGCCAGGGCAATTATGCATGAAAATGAAACAAAAAAGTTTTCAAATTGGAAAGGAAGAAAGAACATTTTCTCTGTCCACGGACAGCATGACCCTACATGTAGAGAGCCTTAAACATTAGCACACACACTCACATGCTTTTAGAATTAATAAACACACTCAGCAAATTTGCAGAATTAAAAACAAATAACATGTAAAATCAGTTGCACTCATGTACATTGACAATGAGCGGTCCAAAAAGGAAATTAAGAAAATAATTTCATTTACTATGGCATTAAAGAGAATTAAATACTTAGAAATCAATTTTGCAAAGGAAGCATAAGTCCTATACACTAAAAAATATAAAATATTGCTGAAAGAAATTAAGAAGACACCAATAAGTGAAAGGATACACCACATTCATGGACTGGAACACTTAATATTGTTTAGATGTTAATACTACTACACAAAGCAAATGTACAGATTCAAGGCTATCCCCATAAAAATTCTGATGCCTTTTTTTTAGCAGAAATAGAAAAATTCATGCTAAATTCATATAACCTCTTATAGGACCACAAACTGTCAAAATAATCTTGGAAGAAAGCAAACTTAAAGCTCTCACATTTCTCTATTTTAAAACTTACTGTAAAGCCAGTATAGTCACAACACTGTGGTACTGACATAAAGATAGATATATAGAGCAATGGAATAGAATTGAAAGCCCAGAATTAAACCTCTCACATATTTGGTCAAATGACATTCAACAGGACTGCCAAGACCATTTAATGGGAAAAGACAGCATCAATAAATGATGCTGGAAAAACTGGATATCTACCTACAAAATAATGAAGTTAAGTCCTTACTTCATACCATATACAAAAATTAACTCAAAATGGATCAAAGACTAAAAGGTAAAACTATGAAATACTTAGAAAAAATATAGAGAAAGCTTTATGACATTGGCTCTGGCAAGAATTTTTTTTATATAATACCAAAAGCACAAGCAACAAATGAAAAAAAATGAGTTAGACTACCTCAATATTTTAAAAGTCTGTGCATCAAAGAATGCTATAAACAGAGTTAAAAGACAATGCACAGAGTGAGAAAATATTTCTGCATATCATCTAAGTGATAGAGAGTTAATATCCAGAATATATACAGAATTTCTACAACACAACCACAAAGTCAAATAACCTGATTAAAACATGGATAAAGGATTTGAATAGACACTTCTTCCAAAAACATATATACAAATGGCCAGTAAGCAAATGAAAAGATTCCCAATGTCACCAATCATTGCAGAAATGTAAAGCAAAACCACAATATGGTACTGCCTCATACCTATTAAGATGGCTACTATTTAAAAAAATTAAACAAAACAAACAAACAAAACAGAAAATAACAGGTTTTAGTAATGATGTGGAGAAATTAGAGCCCATGTACACTACTGGTGGAAATGTAAAATAGTGTGGCCACTATGGAAAACTGCATGGCCATTCCTCCAAAAAATTAAAATAGAATTACGATGTGTTATACCAATTCTCCTTCTGAGTATAAACCCAAATAATTACAAGCAGGGTCTCTTTTAATATTTATCTTTATTTGCTTATTTATTTGACTTATCCTTGTCTTAACTGTGGCATGTGAGATCTTTGATCTTTGTTGGGGCATATGGGATCTTTAGTTGTAGCAAGCAAACAATTAACTGCAACATGTGAGATCTAGTTCCCTGACTAGGGATCAAACCCAGAACCTCTTCAATGGAAGTGCAGAGTTTTGCCATTGGACTACCAGGGAAGTCCCAAAAGAATGATCTAACAGAGTTATTTGCACACTTATTTTCTCAGCAGCATTATTCACAGTTGCCAAGAGGTGGAAGCAACCCAAGTGTCCATCAAAAATTTATACTATATACACATACAATGGAATATTATTCATCCTTAAAAAAAAGGAAATCCTGTTACATGCTACATACAACATGAGTGTAACTTAAGGACATTACGCTAAGTGAAAAAAACTAGTAAAAAAATACAAATATTGTACAAATCCACTTATAGGAAGAATCTAGAGTAATCAAACTCACAGAGACAGAAAATAAAACGATGAACACCAGGGACTGGAGAGAGGGATGGAGAGTTATTGTTTAATGGGTTCAGAATCACAGTTTTGCAAGACGAAAAAGGATAATGGTGATGTCTGTGCAACAATGCCAATGTCCTTATTACCACTGAACTATATGCTTAAAAACGACTAGGACAGTAAATTGTATGTGCTCAGTCACTCAGTCCTGTCTGACTCTGCAGCCTCATGGATTGTAACCCACCAGGCTCCTCTGCCCAGGGAATTTTCCAGGCAAGAATATTGGAGTGGGGTGCCATTTCCTATTCCAGGGGATCTTCTCTACCTGGGGCTAGAACCCAAGTCTCCTGTGTCTCCTGCAATGGCAGGCAGATTCCTTACCAGTTGCACCACCTGGGAAACCCAAGACAGTGAATTTTATGCTGTGTGTATTTCACCACAGTTTTTTAAAAATTCTATCAATTAACAGCAACAAGAGCAATTTAAATATGTTACACTATGAGAAGTTAGAGAATTGAGGCATATTTGTGGGATGACTTCCCTTGTGGCTCAGCTGGTAAAGAATCTGCCTGCAATGCAGGAGACCCGGGTTCGATTCCTGGGTTGGGAAGATCCCTTGGAGAAGGGAACGGTTACCCACTCCAGTATTCTGGCCTGGAGAATTCCATGGACTGTATAGTCCAAGGGGTCTCAAAGAGTCAGACATGACTGAGCCACTTTCACTTGTGGGATGAAGCAGTCATAAAAAGCTTCATGGAGGATTTGTGAATGATTTGGGTAAAAGGATGAAGAAGTGAGGGGACATTGCAGACAGAGTATGAGAAAGAGAATATAAGAGAAAGAATGTGGTGCTTGGGAGATGAACAAAAGAGGCCAGCCCCAATGCATGAATCAGAGGTGTAATTTTGGGAAGTAATAAGATAACAACCTTAGGATAGGGTTTTAGAATCTGAATATAGATGGTCTTGAATAACACCTGAAGGCAGAGTTGTGGCACGTGGGTCTCTGGCCTGACCCTGCCTCTCTCTGAGTAGTGAAGGATGCAAGGAAAGGTGAGATCACATGTTTGCAGGGTATCTCATCATGTTAGGAAGAGAAAAGAAAGAGAGACAAATCTAGCATATTGGACACATGAAACAGATTGTGTTTTAACATCCTTCTCTGTAAAACAAAGTTATTTTCAGTGATGATAATGCAATAAAATAAATACATTTCATGAATAAATTAAAATTTGGACTTACCAAATAAATACTATTGAATGTCTCAATTGTCATTTGATTTTACTATTTTGTTTTTTAGATTAATTTTTATTGGAGTACAGTTGCTTTATGTTGTTGTGTTAGTTTCTACTGTTTTGCAGAATTAACCAGTCAAGCATCTTCATACACCCCACTCTTCATACACCCCACTCTCTTCATACACCCCACTCTCTTCATACACCCCTGCTCTTTGGACCTTCTTCCTGTTCAGGTCGCCGCAGTGCATTAAGTAGAGGTCCCAGAACTACAGGACGTTCTCCTCGTGGCTGTTGTTGTTCAGTTCCTAAGTCATGTCTGACTCTTTACAACCCCCTGGACTGTCACACACCAGGCCCTTCTGTCCTCCACTGTTTCCCTGCGTTTGCTTACATTCATGTCCACTGAGTCGGCGATGCCATCTAACCATCTCATCCTCCACTGCCCCTTTCGCCTGTGGCCTTCAGTCTTTCCCAGCATCAGGTCTTCCCAGTGATGCTCTTCACATCAGGTGGCCAAGGTATTATTCTCATTAGTTATTTTATTGTTATTATATTACTATCATTATATTATTATTGTTGTTGTTGTTCAGTTGCTAAGTCTTCTCTTACTCTTTTGCAACCCCATAGACTGTACCCTTCCAGGCTCCTCTGTCCATGAAATTCTCTAGAATTCTCAAGAATACTGGAGTGGGTAGCCATGCCCTTCTCCAGGGGATCCCTAGGGATTGAACCTGGGTTTTCTGCATTGCCAGCAGGTTCTTTAACATCTGAGCCAGTTCTTTAGAGTAATGTCTAATTAGGATTTTCTCCTGTTTTTTGATTGAGTTTTTTTTTAATATTGATATGCAGGAGATGCTTGTTTTATTTTGGAGATTAATTCTTTCTCAGTTGCTTCATTTGCAAATATTTTTTTCCCATTCTGGGGGTTTTAAATCATAACCACAAAAATTCTGAGAGGGTCACATGGAATGACAGAATTGAAGTGGCTCACACATTATGTTTCCTCAGCTTTACAATCATGGTACTATCATTTTTTTTAATTTATATTTAAAGATAAAACTATGTACTGGGAATAAGTTTGAATGATTAATAGCTTATGTATTCATTCTGGAAATAAACAGGTGTATTTAGGCCACATGTATCAGGAGTTTGTACAACTAGGAGTTGTACAAATTAACTTCCATATGAAATGCAATGTTTGTTAAAAGTAGTAATGTAACAATTTGAAGTTCGCATGTATATTATTAAAACTTAATAGTAACTATAGCAATTATTTTGAATGTAGAATTATTGGAAGGAAGATTATTTTGTCATTGATTGAGTAGAATGGGATTCCCAGGTGTCACTAATTGAAAAGAATCCACCTGCCAATGAAGGAGACAAGAGACACAGTTTCGATCCCTGGGTCGGGAAGATCCCTTGAAGGAGGGCATGGCAACCCACTCAAGTATTCTTGCCTGGAGACTCTCATGGGCAGAGGAGCTTGGCGAGCTACAGTCCATACGGGCACAAAGAGTTAGACACGAAGCAACTTAGCACACAGGCATTAATTAGAATTGTCAATGAATTGTGATTAGAAAATGGTGAACAACTTTTAGTCAGTATTGTTATAGTGTTGTTATTTTTTTTTTAATTCTGTACAGACAAAATATATCATTATCACCTATACCCAAGGCAGGCAGTGGCCACCGAATTCCTTAGCCTTTGACCTAACACTCAAGGGAAAATCAATTAGATGATGCAGAAGAGGAGTGAGTGAGTAGCCATAGCCATTTCTGCCATGCAAAGCACTTCAGTTATGCCTTGTACCATTTCAACAACAGAGCACTCGACTGGCCTCAGGAGTTCCTTCCACTTGAAATTCTGTCAACTCATTCAGCGGAGTGCATCATTTCCTGGCTAATTCCTGGGCTAAGAGCCACAGCAGGAAAGCACACATAGCAAGTTCATTGGTATGCTTTGATTTCCAAAGCTAATGGTTTATTTAACTAGCAGGTTATTTCTTAATTAGAAGCCACTAATAGGCTAAAATTGTGTTTGGATTTCATAAATTGAATTTCACGAAGCTTGCATTTCAAAACAATATGTCAAGTTCAGCGCATTCTTATGCAAACCTTTCTAGTAAAAGCAAAGGGAATAAGCTTTTATTTATAAATAAGGCTGCAAACAATCAGCTCTTAGATGAGAAGAATAACTTGACACACATTTATTCTACAGATGTTTATTAAGGGCACATGTACTGAGGATTTGAGATTTAAACTGATTAAAATAAACTCCTTTGTTCCACAGGGTTCAGAGTCTAGAAGAGGAACCTGGTATGTAAAGATACATCAACTAGGGGAGGAGCTAAGATGACGGAGGATTTCTCCCCTACAAATTCATCGAAATAACACTTGAACACTGAGCAAATGCCACAAAACAAGTTCTGATTGCTAGCAAGGACATCAGGTGCCCAGAAAAGCAGCCCATTGTCTTTGAAAGGAGGTAGGACAAAATATAAAAGATAAAAAGAGAGACAAAAGAGTTAGGAATGGAGACCCGTCCCAGGAAGGGAGTCGTAATAGAGGAAGTTCCCAAACACCAGGAAACCCTCTCACTGGCGGGTCTGGAGGAAGTTTTTGAATCTCAGAGGGCAACCTAACCTGGAAGGAAAATAAATAAAACCCACAGATTGCTTGCCTAAAATCAACTCCCAGCAGAAAAGTACCCCAGATGCTTGCATCGGCCACCAGCAAGTGGGGGCTGAACGGAGAGGAGCTGCGGCATTGCTTAGGGTAAGGACCGGGCCTGAATGCCCTGAGGGCCATCGGAGGGAGCTAATGTGATATAGCAACTTAAACTGTGGGATAGCAAGAGAGAGGGAGAAAATTAACCGGTGAAAAGCGCACTAACCGAACACACTGCCGTTCATTCGCAGAACAAAGGAAGGACTGAGCAAGTCCAGAGAAGAGCTAGCCGGCTGCAGACCAGTCCATCCCCTGCCGGAGGCAGGAGGCAGGGGAGGAGGGGAAAGGGGCAAACTCGGCCCCAGAGACCGCATCCCCTACCAAACTACAAACAGGCTTCCAGTTCCTAACCAAAGACTTCCTGAGATTCTGGATGGTTGACATCTGCCGGGAGGGTCATGGCTAGAGACCAGCTCCCCAGAACAGACACAAGGCGCACCCAACCGGCGCGCAGAAACTGAGGCTGGGACCACGGAGGGGAGAAGATGCCCTGCATCCGGGGAGAGTGCGCTCATCAAGCTCCTGGCTGCCTGAGCTGCTCTGGCCAGGGAAGGCACAAAATGCAGCCCAACCGAGTCCGCGCTTTTGTGGAGTACCCGAAAACTGGAACCGCACGCCACTCAGGGCCCGCTCCCCTATAGAGCAGCCTGGAGCCTGAGCAGTGTAGACGGGGAAAGCACACACCTGTGAGCGGGGGCAAACCCAGTGTGGCCGGAACACTGCGAGTGCTCCCCACACAGGCCGGTGACGTTTGTCTGCAGCGCCCCTCCCTCCCCGCAGCAGGACTGAACAAGCAAACCTGAACAAGAGACCACCTCCGCCCGCCTGTGTCAGGGCAGAAATTAGACACTGAAGAGACCTGCAAACAGAAGCCAAATAAACAAAGGGAACCGCTTCAGAAGTGACCGCTACAACAGATTAAAATCCCTATAGTTAACACCGACTACACTGGAAGGGGCCTATAGATATAGAAAAGTGTAAGCTGGAACAAGGAGCTATCTGAAACTGAACTGAACCCACACTGCCTACAACAGCTCCAGAAAATTCCTAGACGTATTTTTACTATTTTTTTTTTTCTAATTAAAAAAATTTTTTTTCTTTTTATTTTAAATTTTTTTCATTTATTTTCTTTTAAAATTCCCTAATACTCCTTAATTTTCATTTTCTTTTATTTTCTTTTAAACTCCTCTATTATTCCTCTATTACTCCTTAATTTTCATTTTCATATATTTTTACTATTTTTTTAATTAAATTTTTTTCTTTTCTTTCTTTTTTCCTTTTATTTTCTTTTAAAATCCTCTATTACTCCCCTATTACTCCTTAATTTTCATTTTCATTTCACTATAACCTTGCAAAAAAACAAAAAATGACCCTATTTTTAAAGCAAACTTCATATATATTTCTTAAAATTTTTGTGTTTTTGATTTTAATATTGTATTTTTAAGAGTCTAACCTCTACTCTAGATTTTTAATCTTTGTTTTTCAGTATTTGATATCAATTTTGGGCATTTAAGAATCCAACCTTCAGTACCCATTTTTACTCAGGAGTGTGATGATTACTCTCTCCCCCTTTTGACTCTGTTTTCTCCCTCAGATCACGCCTATTTCCTCCCTCCCCCTTCTCTTCTCAATCCAATTCTGTGAATCTCTGTGGGTGTTCTGGGCTACAGAGAACACTTAGGGAACAGAGGACTGCGCAGATCTGTCTCTCTCCTCTTGAGTCCCCCTTTTTTCTCCTCCTGCTCATCTCTATCTCCCTCCTCCCTCTCCTCTTCTTCATGTAACTCTGTGAACTTCTCTGGGTGTCCCTCACTGTGGAGAATCTTTTCACCATTAACCTAGAAGTTTTATTATCAGTGCTGTATAGTTGGAGAAGTCTTGAGGCTATTGGAAGAATAAGACTGAAACCCAGAGGCAGGAGACTTAAGCCCAAAACCTGAGAACAACAGAGAACTCCTGACTACAGGGAACTTTAAGTAATAAGAGATCATCCAAAAGCCTCCATACCTACACTGAAACCAACCACCACCCAAGAGCCAATAAGTTCCAGAGCAAGACATACCACTCAAATTCTCCAGCAATGCAGGAATGTAGCCCTGAGCGTCAACATACAGGCTGCCCAAAGTCACACCAAACACATAGACCCATCTCAAAACTCACTACTGAACACTCCATTGCACTCCAGAGAGAAGAAATCCAGTTCCACCCACCAGAACACCGACACAAGCTTCCCTAACCAGGAAACCTTGACAAGCCAATCGTCCAACCCCACCCACTGAGAGAAACCTCCACAATAAAAAGGAACCACAGAACACCAGAATACAGAAAGGCCACTCCAGACACAGCAATCTAAACAAGATGAAAAGGCAGAGAAATACACAGCAGGTAAAAGAGCATGAATAATGCCCAACAAGGCAAACAAAAGAGGAGGAGATAGGGAATCTACCTGAAAAAGAATTTAGAATAATGATAATAAAAATGATCCAAAATCTTGAAAACAAAGTGGAGCTACAGATAGCCTGGAGACAAGGATTGAGAAGATGCAAAAAATGTTTAACAAGGACCTAGAAGAAATAAAAAAGAGTCAATTAAAAATGAATAATGCAATAAATGAAATAAAAAACACTCTGGAGGGAACCATAAGTAAAATTACGGAGGCAGAAGATAGAATAAGTGAGGTAAAAGATAAAATGGTGGAAATAAATGAAGCAGAGAGGAAAAAAGAAAAAAGAATTAAAAGAAATGAGGACAACCTCAGGGACCTCTGGGACAATGTGAAACACCCCAACATTCGAATCATAGGAATCCCAGAAGAAGAAGACAAAAAGAAAGGCCATGAGAAAATACTCGAGGAGATAATAGCTGAAAACTTCCCTAAAATGGGGAAAGAAATGGTTATACAGGTCCAAGAAACCCAAAGAGTCCCAAACAGGATAAACCCAAGGTGAAACACTCCGAGACATATTAATCAAATTAACAAAGAATCAAACACAAAGAACAAATATTAAAAGCAGCAAGGGAGAAACAACAAATAACACACAAGGGGATTCCCATAAGGATAACAGCTGATCTATCAGTAGAAACTCTTCAGGCCAGAAGGGAATGGCAGGACATACTTAAAGTAATGAAAGAGAATAACCTACAACCCAGACTACTGTACCCAGCAAGGATCTCATTCAGATATGAAGGAGAATTCAAAAGCTTTACAGACAAGCAAAAGCTGAGAGAATTCAGCACCACCAAACCAGCTCTTCAACAAATGCTAAAGGATCTTCTCTAGACAGGAAATGCAGAAAGGTTGTATAAACGTGAACCCAAAACAACAAAGTAAATGGCAACGGGACCATACCTATCAATAATTACCTTAAATGTAAATGGGTTGAATGCCCCAACCAAAAGACAAAGACTGGTGGAATGGATACAAAAACAAGACCCCTAAATATGCTGTCTACAAGAGGCCCACCTCAAAACAAGGGACACATACAGACTGAAAGTGAAGGGCTGGAAAAAAAATTTCACGCAAACGGAGACCAAAAGAAAGCAGGAGTTGCAATACTCATATCAGATAAAGTAGACTTTAAAATAAAGGCTGTGAAAAGAGACAAAGAAGGACACTACATAATGATCAAAGGATCAATCCAAGAAGAAGATATAACAATTATAAATATATATGCACCCAACATAGGAGCACCGCAATATGTAAGGCAAATGCTAACGCGTATGAAAGGTGAAATTAACAATAACCCAATAATAGCGAGAAACTTTAATACTCCACTCACACCTATGGATACATCAACTAAACAGAAAATTAACAAGGAAACACAAACTTTAAATGACACAATGGACCAGCTAGACCTAATTGATATCTATAGGACATTTCACCCCAAAACAACCAATTTCACCTCTTTCTCAACTGCACACAGAACCTTCTCCAGAATAGATCACATCCTGGGCCATAAATCTAGCCTTGGTAAATTCAAAAAGTTGAAATCATTCCAGTCATCTTTTCTGACCACAATGCAGTAAAATTAGATCTCAATTACAGGAAAAAAAAAAAAACCTATTAAAAATTCCAACATATGGAGGCTAAATAACACACTTCTGCATAACCAACAAATCATAGAAGAAATCAAAAAAGATATCAAAATATGCATAGAAACGAATGAAAATGAAAATACAACCTAAAACCTATGGGACACTGTAAAAGCAGTGCTAAGGGGATGGTTCATAGCATTACAGGCTTACCTCAAGAAACAAGAAAAAAGTCAAATACATAACCTAGTTCTATACCTAAATCAACTAGAGAAGGAAGAAATGAAGAACTCCAGGGTTAGTAGAAGGGAAGAAATCTTAAAAATTAGGGCAGAAATAAATGCAAAAGAAACAAAAGAGACCATAGCAAAAATCAACTAAGTTAAAGCTGGTTTTTTGAAAAGATAAACAAAATTGACAAACCGTTAGACAGACTCATTAAGAAACAAAGGGAGAAGCACCAAATCAATAAAATTAGAAATGAAAATGGAGAGATCACAACAGAAAACACTGAAATACAAAGGATCATAAGAAACTACTACCAGAAGTTCTATGCCAGTAAAACGGACAACTTGAAAGAAATGGACAAATTCTTAGAAAAGTATAACTTTCCAAAAATGAACCAGGAAGAAATAGAAGATCTTAACAGACCCATCACAAGCACGGAAATCGAAACTGTAATCAGAAATCTTCCAGCAAACAAAAGCCCAGGACCAGATGGCTTCACAGCTGAATTCTACCAAAAGTTTAGAGAAGAGCTAACACCTATCTTACTCAAACTCTTCCAGAAAATTGCAGAAGGTAAACTTCCAAACTCATTCTATGAGGTCAGCATCACCCTAATTCCAAAACCAGACAAAGATGCCACAAAAAAGAAAACTACAGGCCAATATCATTGATGAACATAGATGCAAAAATCCTTAACAAAATTCTAGCAAACAGAATCCAACAACATATTAAAAAGATCATACATCATGACCAAGTGGGCTTTATCCCAGGAATGCAAGGATTCTTTAATATCCACAAATCAATCAATGTAATACACATTAACAAACTGAAAGATAAAAACCATATGATTATCTCAATAGATGCAGAAAAAGCCTTTTTCAAAATTCAACATCCATTTATGATAAAAAAAAAAAAAATCTCTCCAGAAAGCAGGAACAGAAGGAACATACCTCAACATAATAAAAGCTATATATGACAAACCCACAGCAAGCATCACCCTCAATGGTGAAAAATTGAAAGCATTTCCCTTAAAGTCAGGAACAAGACAGGGGTGTCCACTCTCACCACTACTATTCAACATAGTTTTGGAAGTGTTGGCCACAGCAATCAGAGCAGAAAAAGAAATAAAAGCAATCCAGATAGGAAAAGAAGAAGTAAAACACTCTCTGTTTGCAGCTGACATGATCCTCTACATAGAAAATCCTAAAGACTCTACCAGAAAATTACTACAGCTAATCAATGAATACAGTAATGTTGCAGGATATAAAATTAACACACAGAAATCCCTTGCTTTCCTATATGCTAACAATGAGAAAACAGAAAGAGAAATTAAGGAAACAATACCATTCACCATTGCAACAAAAAGAATAAAATACTTAGGAGTATATCTACCTAAAGAAACAAAAGACCTATACATAGAAAACTATAAACACTGATGAAAGAAATCAAAGAGGACAGAAATAGGTGGAGAAATATACCATGTTCATGGATTGGAAGAATAAATATTGTGAAAATGGCTATATATACCCAAAGCAATGTATAGATTCAATGCAATCCCTATCAAGCTATCAAGGGTATTTTTCACAGAACTAGAACAAATAATTTCACAATTTGTATGGAAATACAAAAAACCTCGAATAGCCAAAGTAATCTTGAGAAAGAGGAATGGAACTGGAGGAGTCAACCTGCCTGACTTCAGGCTCTACTACAAAGCCACAGTCATCAAGACAGTATGGTACTGGCGCAAAGACAGAAATATAGATCAACGGAACAGAGTTGAAAGCCCAGAGATAAATCCACGTACCTATGGACACCTTATCTTCAACAAAGGAGGCAAGGATATGCAATGGAAAAAAGAAAACCTCTTTAACAAGTGGTGCTGGTAAAACTGGTCAATCACTTGTAAAAGAATGAAACTAGAACACCTTCTAACACCATACACAAAAATAAACTCAAGATGGATTAAAGATCTAAATGTAAGACCAGAAACTATAAACCTCCTAGAGGAGAACATAAGCAAACACTCTCCAACATAAATCACAGCAGGATGCTCTATGACCCACCTCCCAGAATATTGGAAATAAAAGCAAAAATAAACAAATGGGACCTAATGAAACTTAAAAACTTTTGCACAACAAAGGAAATTATAAGCAAGGTGAAAAGACAGCCCTCAGAATGTGAAAAAATAATAGCAAACAAAGCAACTGACAAAGGATTAATCTCAAAAATATACAAGCAACTCCTGAAGCTCAATTCCAGAAAAATAAATGACCCAATCAAAAAATGGGCCAAAGAACTAAACAGACATTTCTCCAAAGAAGACATACAGATGGCTAACAAACACATGAAAAGATGCTCAACATCACTCATTATCAGAGAAATGCAAGTCAAAACCACAATGAGGTACCATTACACGCCAGTCAGGATGGCTGCTATCCAAAAGTCTACAAGCAATAAATGCTGGAGAGGGTGTGGAGAAAAGGGAACCCTCTTACACTGTTGATGGGAATGCAAACTAGGACAGCCGCTATGGAGAACAGTGTGAAGATTCCTTAAAAAACTGTAAATAGAACTGCCATATGACCCAGCCATCCCACTTCTGGGCATATACACCGAGGAAACCAGATCTGAAAGAGACACGTGCACCCCAATGTTCATGGCAGCACTGTTTATAATAGCCAGGACATGGAAGCAACCTAGATGCCCATCAGCAGACGAATGGATAAGAAAGCAGTGGTACATATACATAATGGAATATTACTCAGCCATTAAAATGAATACATTTGAATCAGTTCTAATGAGATGGATGAAACTGGAGCCCATTATACAGAGTGAAGTAAGCCAGAAAGATGAACACCACTACAGTATACTAATCCATATATATGGATTTTAAAATATGGTAACAATAACCCTATATGCAGGACAGAAAAAGAGACACAGATGTATAGAACATTTTTGGACTCTGGGAGAAGGTGAGGGTGGGATGATCTGAGAGAATAGCATTGAAACATGTATATCATTAAGGGTGAAATAGATCACCAGCCCAGGTTGGATGCATGAGACAAGTGCTCAGGGCTGATGCACTGGGAAGACCCAGAGGAATGGGATGGGGAGGGAGGTGGGAGGGGGGATCAGGATGGGGAACACATGTAAATCCATGGCTGATTCATGTCAATGTATGGCAAAAATCACTACAATGTTGTAAAGTAATTAGCCTCCAACTAATAAAAATAAATGAAAAAAAATAAAAATTCAAAATTGGTAAATTATTATATAACCATTTTAATATTTGAAGAAAGAAAAAAAGCAACATTTTCAGCATATTATACTTTATTAATTCAAGAAAGGTGAAAACACAACTGAAATGCAAAAAAAAAAAAAGGAAAATCTGTGCAGTGTATGAAGGTGTTGTGACTGCTTGGGTGTGTCAAAAGTGATTGGTGAAGTTTTGTGCTGGAAATTTCTTGCTGGATAAGACTCTACAGTCTGATAGGCCAGTTGAAGTTGATAGCAATCAAATTGAGACATTAATTTAAAATAATCAATGCCATACTTCGTGGGACATACTTCATATACTCCAAATATCCAAATCAAGCATTGAAAATCATTTGCGCCGCTTGGTTCTGTTAATCACTTTGCATTGTGTGCATTCCGGGATGTTTGCATTCCACATAAGTTAAGCAATAAAAACTTTCTTGACCACATTTCCCATGCAATTCTTTACTTAAATGTAATAAAAAGAAATTCTATTTTTAAAGCAAATTGTGACAAGCAATGAAAACTGGATACTGTACAATATGTGGAATGGAAGATCTCATGGGGCAAGTGAAATGAACCACCACCAACCGCACAAAGGCTGGTCTTCATTCAAAGAAGGTGATGTTGTGCCTGTAGTGGGATTGGAAGGGAGTCCTCTATTATGACCTCCTTGTGGAAAACCAAACAATTCCAACAAGTACTACTACCAATTAAATCAACTGAAAGCAGCATTTGACAAAAGCATCCAGAATTAGTCAACAGAAAACACATTATCTTTCATCAGAATAAATACGCAAGACTGCATATTTCTTTGATGACAGGCAAAAACTGTTACAGTTTGGCTGATAAGTCTTGCTTTATCTGCCATATTCACCAAACATTGCACCTTTGGGTTTCCACTTATTTCAGTCTTTACAAATTTCTATTAATGGGGAAAAAAAAATTCGATTCCCTGGAAAACTTTTTATAGAATAGTTCTTTGGGAAGATGGAATTATGAAGCTGCCTGTAAAACATCAGAAGGTAGTAGAACAAAATGGTGACTATATTGTTCAATAAAGTTCCTGGTGAAAATGAAAACTGTGTGTTTTGTTTTTACTCAAAAACCAAAGGAACTTTTTGGCCAACCCAAGTTCCATGATATGCAGCATGTGAGTTTTCTTGGTCCCAACCTGAATTCCAAGATCCCCAGTTGAATTGGGAGGCATGCTGTGAGCCTCAGCTGTGGAGAGAAATTCAGACGTGGCATGTGTGATTAGTACACTGATGGAAGAAAAAGTGCTGCTGTGGGACAGGGATGGGGGTAGCTTCAAAAGAGATTGTGATCAACTGTGCAGACATCATCAATACCCTTCATTCCTTCAGAATCCAGCACATATTTATTGAGCATCTAATAGGTGCGAGACAATGTGCTAAGCTCTGATGGTGTAAAAATAATACAAATACAGACCAGGTTCCTGTCTGGATGTAACAGTCTTTTTAGAAGTCAAATACTAAAAGAACCACTAACAGAGTTTTATTATCAAAGAGAAGACATAGCCTACAGTGGAAACATAAAACAAGAGGATTTAACTTATACTGGGGATTTGGACCAGAAAGTCCTCTCAAAGGAAATGTTATCTAAGCTTGAGTAGGAAATTAACCTGGGGGAAAAGGATAGTAAAAGGGAAGGAACAGCAAAATCATGGTATGTTTGGGGGAAATACAGGAATACCACCATGAATGGAGATGGGGATCAAGAGAAGGAAAGTACTGTTAGATGATGTTACAGAGATAAGCTAAGGATCAAGGTAATGCTGAAACTAAATCTTTGATGAAAAACAGAGTGTTGTAATGACAAAGTAAGAAAACCATTACAGGATGAAAGAGGGTTGCAGGTGCAAAGATGTGTTTTGGTGGTCATGTTCTGGTAATAACAGGTGTTTTGGTATCACTGGATGTTTAGTGCAGTGGCAAAGAATAAAGTTAAATAAGTAGGCAGATATCAGATCATAAAGCACCTCGATAGATGAATTCTAAAGTTTGACTTTGACATGTAGAGAACAGAGCTAAAGACAAGGTGGGAGGGGAGGAGAGAGAGGGTGAGGTGTGTGGAGAGAGTAACATGGAAATCTATAATATCGTTTGTAAAACAGATCGCCAATGGGAATTTGCTGTATCACTCAGGGAACACAAACGAGGGCCTTGTGACAACCTAGAAGGATGGGATGGGGAGTGAGATGAAAGAGGGGTTTGGGAGGGAGGGGGCATGGGTGTACCAATGGTCAATTCTTGTTGATTTATGACAGAAGACCACAAAATTCTGTAAAGCAAATATCCCTCAATCAAAAAATAAAGTGGCAAATGGGGAAAGAGGTATTGAACTGCTTCAACTAGAGAAAATTCACAAATAATTTATGCTTCAGGAAATTGACTTTGGTGGTATTAGATAGATTCAAACCCAGTTAAAGGTCTGCTACAATGTCTAGGAAAAGATGGTGAGGTCTGAAGTGATAGTATCAGTGTAGATGAAGGGAGATAAAAATTTTGAGAACCCTTTAAGAGCTAGAATTGGAATAACTTAATGACTCATTCTTTGATCAGAAGGGATAAGATGAGAAAACAAGAGTGACACTCAGGATCCAGCCTTGAATGATTGAGATGGTGCTGTGAGTGTTGGTCAGAAAAACACAAACTGGAAGATAAGTAGTTTTGATGTTCAGTACTGAATATTTTATACTAGGGCTGTTTGGGGTCATGTAACAGGCTACTGGATGTGTTGGGCCAGAGCTCAAGAGAAAAGTCTTTCAAGACAAAGTTACAGTAAAAAAAAAAAGTAAAATTGCTCAGTGAATATGTAAATTAAGAAGCAAGAAAAGCCAGAAAATGACTCAGAAAGCATTCAGAATGAGGAGATATTCAAGCCACCTGACCGGAAGAGGGAGACTAAAACGAGTATGTGAAGTACAACACAAAAGCCAAAAGAGAAGGCATTTTCATTATAAGAGGTGAAAACTTCATGTTCAAAAAAAGAAATAAGGAAAAATAAGAGAGACTTCCCTGGTGGCTCAGTGGTTAAGAATCTGCTCTGTAATGCAAGGGACGTGGGTTCAATCCCTGTTTGGAGAACTAAGATCCCACAAGCGGTGGGACAGCTAAGCAGGAGCTCCAGAGCCCTGGTGCAGCCAAATAAATAGATGACTATTTCTTAAAAACAGAAAGAACGGATAAGGAAAGAGGAGATGAACAGGATTTGGCAATGAGGGAGGAGGTCAAAAGGCAATTAGGGAGAAGGCATTTGTCAAAATTTCTTCAGGAGTCTCACATTTAGAAAAAGTTAAGGGCTCATAGGATGATGTGACAAAACCAGATTGAAGCTTGGGTGAAGTGGAGGAGGAAGCTGTGAGTGGAAAGTGGGGTATTAGAGTTATATTACAGAGGTAGAATCTCTCAGCATGTGATCTTGGGAGGCGGCTGTGAAAGGGGAGTTGGAGTGTCAATCACTGAATTGGGAAGATGAGGAAATTACCAACATGGGCACGGCAGTCATTCAAAATGAAAGCAGAGGGGATGGAGAGAAATACTCTTGGACAGCTGTCTAAGACCTTGAAGAATGTAAAGGATTAAACATGAAGACTGATGGGGAGTAGTGAAAAAATAGGGCAGAGTGTAGTTGAAAGCCTGCATCTCTGAAGAGGGGTTTAAAAGGTAGGTCTGGGAATACACCTTTGCAGCAATAGCGATAAATGGTTGGAAGGCTAACAACATCACACAAAGATGAATAAGTTCTACATGAGAGGGTGCAAGCACAGCAGTATCAGCAAGGACAGTGGCAATCTTTATTTTAAGAGTGATTAAAATAATCTGAAATTTATTTATAAAGTAGCAAGTTTTCAGAAGAAAGAGCAGAAAGAGTTTAGACAGAGGCCAGAAGTTCAAGAAGAAGTAAGCCCAAGAGGAGAAGGGCAAATGAGTGAATGAAGAAACTTTCATCTTGACCAAACTCCAAAGAAAGGCCGGGAGAACAGGAATCAATGGATTCCTGTTCAGTTCACACTTTCAGATGGAAATGTGTCATAAATAGTTTGATGACTGGAAGCTCAAGAACTTTCCAAGTGTGGAACTTGATGCCTAATTTCTGAAATGATTCTTTCACAGTCTGTGTTGAGTTGAGACAGTGATAATTCACACATTTGCTAAGTGTTTCTTCTTGCTGTGAGAAGCAACCTGTATTTTATCATTGGCATGCCATATTCTTACGGCATAAGAATCTCATGTATTTCATGGACATAACTCTCTACATGCCAAGCTTGTGCTCTACTTCATAAACTTATTCCTACATTCAGTCATAACTCATGTTAATATCTTACACAGATGCGAGGTTTTATAGTCAATTTGAATGGCAAAAGTGCCATCAAAATTATAAATAGGATGAACACAGCTTAAGAGATTTTTGGCCAACAAATACGACTGATACCACATTATCTCTTCCCTTTGTTTAACCTGTATAAAAAGATATTTTGACATTTCAGTAAGCTTCTCTTACTTTTTAAAAAAAATTAATATATGTATCTTTCCCATTGTCTCAACTTTGGGTGAATTCCATTTCTTTTTCTGATTTCATTAGCTGCCTGAGCACAAGAAAAACCCTTTCATTTTCCTCTCAAGCCACCCACATCTTTTATGCTTGAGCAATTCACACACAGATTACTCCTTCACCACGGCTGCCTCATTAAGGACTACAGAGAGAGACGTTCAGAACCTCACCTCCCAGAGGAAGAGTTAGAGCAATCACATAGCCTGTTCCCTGGGGTTTGCAAGGGAACTGGATTTACCCCAGTCCTATGAGGGGCTTCCCTGGTGGCACAGTGGTACAGAATCCACCTGCATATACAGGAGACGTAAGAGGCGCAAGTTCAATCCCTGGGTCAGGAAGGTCCTCTGAAGTAGGAAGTGGCAACTCACTCCAGTATTCTTGCCTGGAGAACCTCATGGATGGAGGAAACATGGGCTACAGCCCACAGGGTCACAGAGTCAGACAAGACTGGGTGGCTAAGCTCAAGCACACAGACCTCTGAGAGCTTCCCTCCAGCAACAGCTGAAGCGGATCCGACACGTCAGAACCTGATGGATCCACTGACATGGCCCTCACCTGGAAGAGACAGCACGTGGGGAGCAGGGGAGAGAAAAGCCAGGTAGGTAACCAGGACCTCGTTACTGGCATCATTTGCAAGCTCAGCCTGCTTCATCCTTCCTCAGTGGAGTATGAAATGGGACTCACACTATTCCCTGTTAATTAGTCGGCCTGGTGGCATCACATTTGGTACCCAAGGTCTGAAACTCAGGTCAGCAACAATTATCTGAACAGGAGTTTGGGGAGATAATGAAGTGGGGGAGAGCCCCTCCCTGGCTAAGTTGATATTGTTTAGGCATTAAGTCATGTCAGACACTTGTGACCCCATGGACTGTTGCCCTCCAAGTTCCTCTGTCCATGGGATTTCCTAGGCAAGAATACTGGACTGGGTTACCATTTCCTCCTCCAAGGGATCTTCCCGACCCAGGGATTGAACTTGCATCTCCTGCATTGGCAGGTGGGTTCTTTACCACTGCCCTGGCGTAGTACCTGTATGTAAATTGATCTTCAGTCTCTTTGCAGTTATCTCAGGGACTGGACTTGAAATGAGAAGGACCTTCAGCCCCACTGAGGGTGTCATGATGCCTGAAATTATCACAGGATAAAGGCACTGGAATTCCCCAGCTAAAGAACACATAAGCTACCCACCAAACTGAAGAAAGATGACATGGGCTTCAAACTGAATAGAATTTTGTTAATAAAATGGAAGAGTTAGTCTAGGAACTGTGATATGGTGTTGGAGAATTTTCTGCTGTTGAAGGCAGTGTCCACAATGAAACTACATGGGTTTTAGAATGAGGCAGAAATAAATCAAGTTCTGGCTTCTTTACTTCTAAAGCTATGAGAACTTGGGCTAATTACTTAACATCTCTAAGTCTCTATATTCTCATTTGAGTAATATAAATTATGAGAAAGAAGAGAAGCTTCAAGAATTAGATTAATTAAAATATGTATAACATATATATTATATACATATGGCCTTAGGAAAATTATATTTTCTATAGTGCTTCATATTTTTAGATTATCTCCTGTTCCCTGGGAAGGCTCTGAAGGAATGAGATTTGGGATATATATTTGTTTGAAAGTTAAAGGGAGTCAGACACCAAGATGGGGCAACTCTCAGTGGGAAAAATCTAAGAACACTTTGGAACAGGAACTGGCTGCTGCACAAAAGAGGTGGTCAGTGAAAGACAAGTAGAGAGAACTTAAGAAATCGGAGGTTACAAGGAAAATCAGTCAAAGGATGTGGGTTTGAGCCTTGGCTTGGCTGCTTTTTAAGTTGGAAGGCCTAGAACAAGTTACATAATTTCTCTCTACCTGTTTTTACTTATCCACAACAGAGAAATAATAAGAGCACCTTCCTCATAGATAGGGTAACCAAATTCTTTTATCTTTCAAAAAAGGACACTTTTTAGAGTTTAAAAAAAAAAAAAGCAGTATTGCTTATTTTGCTGCAACAACATGAGTAAACCAAGACCCTCTTGGACAAACCTAAATACGTTACTTATGGGGTTGAATGTGTGAGGTGACCTAGAACTTGTAATGGGTTTTGCTTCATGCCTGTCATGTTGCAAGCACTCACAAATCTTGCTGTTATTTTTGCTGGTGATTTTATCTTCCCAAGTCCAGGTCCCTAAACCTCTCCAAGCCAATTTCCTTGTAAAATGGGGATAATACTATTACCTATTACATAAAATTATTGTGAAGAATTTAGTAGAATAATGCTTATGAAGCACTTGCCACAGTGCTTAGCATATAGTAGATGCTCAATTAAAGAAGCTAATATTATTGATTTCAGGGTTGGGGATGAGATGAGATGGATAGGAGAATTCTACAACTTCTGAAATCACTTTCTTTAGTCAGTAGAGTTGGTAATTCACACATTTTGTAGGTGTTAGTCCTTGCCATTAAAGGAAACCCAAAGGGAAATTTAAATAAACTTTCACTTTAGTTAATAGTGGTGAGTATAATGTAATGGAAGGTGCACTGATTTTCAAGTCAAAAGATCTTTCTCCCAGTTTTAGTCTTTCTAAGTCCCAGCTTTTTAATCCATTAAAATAAAGATGTCTCAGTGTTGCTACGTGGCTCAGCTATAAGTAAACTGTAAAATACATGAAAGTAGATTAGACTGTGTTTGATAATGACACATTTTACTCTAGCTCTACTCCTAGCCTTCCTCGTGTCTTTTGGAAAAGTAAGGAATAAAGAATAGACCATCTTCCCCACCCAGAGCTGATGCTTCCTACTTTCAGTTCTCATCTACTTGTTACTGCTGGCCAGTTCATGTATTCTTAACACATTGAGGAACACTCTAGACTTCAGAAAATCATCCTAATGTCATTTTCAGTTATTCTCTTCAGCCCTACTTCACTTAGCTAATGCTTCTAGATCACCATCACCCGTCCCAAACATATTACTTTTTGTTGTCGTTGTTCAGTCACTAAGTTGTGTCCAACTCTTTGAGACCCCATGGACTGCAGCAAGCCATGCTTCCCTGTCTTTCACTGTTTCCCAGAGTTTACTCAAACTCATGTCCATTGAGTTAGTAATGTTATCTAACCACATCATCCTCTGTCACCCCTTTCTCCTCCTGCCTGCCATCTTTCCCAGCATCAGGGTCTTTTCTACTGAGTGGGCTGTTCACATCAGGTGGTCAAAGTGTTGGAGCTTCAGCTTCAGCATCAGTCCTTCCAATGAATATTTGGGGTTGATTTTCTTTAGGGTTGACTGGTTTGATCTCCTTGCAGCCCACGGGACTCTCAGGAGTCTTCTCCAATCCATAATTCAAAAGAATCAATTCTTCAGCCCTCAGACTTTGTCATGATCCTACTCTCACGTCGATACATGACTACTGGAAAAATCATAGCTTTGACTATATAGAACTTTGTCAGTAAAGTGATGCCTCTGCTTTTTAATACACTGTCTGAGTTTGTCATGAATTTTCTTCCAAAGAGCAAGCATTTTTTTTTTAAATTTTGTGGCTGCAGTCACTGTCCACAGTGATTTTAGAGCCCAAGAAAATAAAATCTGTCACTGTTTCCACTTTCCCCCATCTATTTGAAGTGATGGGACTGCATGCCATGATCTTAGTTTTTTGAATGGTGAGTTGTAAGCCAACTTTTTCATTATTACATTTACAGAAGGCCAGTTAAATTACTTCCTCTCAGCATAAACATTAACGAATCTAAAATTCACGTTTCAATCATGATTAGGTTTGGGTTAAGTTCATCACAGATGCTAAAAACAGCATTTCCTAGTTAATACCATCAACTAGGCTTTTTCTTTCACACTTTCAAGCACATAAATCTTGGGAATGTGCATACACACACACACACACACAGAGCAAGTTCTTTGCCCCCCCCAAAAAAATGGCCACATGAACAATAAGGAATTTCCATATCTAGCTTATTATTTATGGAATTTTTTATTAAAGGAAGGCTCTAAAGAAATTCCAAACCTTGTGCTGGTCCCTAGTCTTCCTCACTCTCTTTCACTGTATTCTTTTCCTCCTTATTTTCTCCATAGATTAGTGTTGGACCAATAAAAGGACCTCTGATCAAATCCCAGGCTCTCTTACATGCAAAAGTTTGGAACATTTCTGACACTCTCACTAATAAAAGGGCAGAGCTTAATCCTAGTCAATAAATTGAGCTTGGTCTTGGTGTTAAAATTCTTTCTTAGTAGCTCATCTAGATAGCACTGGAGATAAATAGCTATGCAACAAACATGTTTGGAAGCAATTTACATTTTTTTAAAAAAATGTGTCAATTTTATGTGGTTGTATTAGAATTTAAAAGCCTAGTTTTAGTGGCTTGGGTACTGAGGTACCTGAGAACAGAATTACAGATTTTTTAAATTCTCCCAACAATTTTGGGCCTTAACTTTCACCATCCAAATTAGTTCATATTGGCTGGAAAATAGGAAAAGCAATGGGTTTTCTATATCACAGGTAGGAGTATAAAGCCACAATTGTACATCTAGCAGTAGAATAACCTGTCCCAGAAGGCCACTTTCCAAAATGCACGTTGGTGTAGAGAATATCCAAAGACTGAGAATTAGCCTGTCAACATTTCAGCACTGTGGACAGTTCATCAATGCACGGTAGAGAATCTGGAGCTCTAAGTCTGTACAGCACCTTTCCAGTATGAAACCTCTAAAGAAACAATGAGGAGAGGTAGAAACCACCATCTTCAGAGTACATAGAAAGTGAATTCAAAGAGGTATGGAATTTGCTTCATCACTTAGTACAATCAGGTAAGATTCACAACCAAGGGTCCCAACATACCAAATCTACCCATGTGAGCATGCTGTGTCAGGGAAGAAGAAATTTTCCTCTATCCTTTTAGGTTTTCCTTGCTGGTCTAAGAATTAAGTGGACAGGACTTTCCTAGTTGCACAGCAGATAGAAATCCTCCTGCCAATGGAGGGGATATGGTTTCCATACCTGGTCCGGGAAGATTCCATATACCTCGGAGCAACTAAACCCATATTCCACAACTACTGAGCCTCCTTCTAGAGCCTGCAACCTGCAACTACTGAACCTGCATGCCACAACATCTGAAGCCTGTGAGCCTAGAGCCTGTGATCCACAAAAAAAGAAGCGACCACAGTGAGAAGCCCATGTATGGAAATGAAGAGTAGCCCCAACTTGTTGCAACTAGAGAAAGCCCACCCAAAGCAACAAAGATCCAGTGAAACCATAAATAAATTAATTAAAATTTTTAAAAATGAATAAGTTGATATGAGACAGAGTAACAGGAGAAAATCAAAGAAAATTTAATAGTGTGTATATGTGGGAGAGATTCATGAAAACTGTGGGTGCGTGCTCAGTCCCTTTAGTCATATCTGACTCTATGTGACCCCATGGACCATAGCACACCAGGCTCCTCTGTCCTTGGGATTCTCCAGGCAAGGATACTTGAGTGGACTGCCATGCCCTCTTACAGGGGATCTTCCCACCTGGGGATCGAACTTGTGTCTGCCTGCATCTCTTGCATTGCAGGCAGATTCTTTACCCACTGAACCACCTGCTGCTGCTAAGTCACTTCAGTCGTGTCCGACTCTTCACGACCCCATGGACTGCAGCCTACCAGGCTCCTCCATCCATGAGATTTTCCAGGCAAGAGTACTGGAGTGGGGTGCCATTGCCTTCTCTGACTGAACCACCTAAATAACACCAAAACAGCTAAATTCCTAGCATTGAATACCATCTTCAACAAAGACAAAAGTCAACAGCAATTGTTTGGGACTTCAAAAAGAAAGCAGCTCACATGGAGGCAGGAAAGCAAAGATGTTGTGAACAAAAGTCTGCTGGGCCATGCAGAGTTGATGGGCCACTGGGCAGACTCGGATCTCTAAGCCTTAGCCCATATTCTTTGCAGATATCTCTGGTGATAGCTCTACTCAGGGAACAGTTCCTCTAATATTTTTTAGTCATTTAGAGGAAAGGTCAGTGGTTCTTGTTTGTTTGTTTGTTTTTAATTTTTTGGACATGCTATGCAGCATGTAGGATCTCAGATCCCCAACCAGGGATTGAACCTATGTCCCCTGCAGTGGAAGCAGGATCTTAAGCACTGGACCACCAGGGAAATCCCAAAGTCAGTGTTTCTTTCTGAGTCTTTTGGGGCTTGATTTTTCTCAGCTTGAAATCATCCACATGCCAATGAGACATTTTGGGGTGGTAAGTTTTGCTCTGCTCCAGATGCAAAAAAAAAAAAAAAAAAGGCACTAACAGGAAAATGGGAGGGGGATTCCTAAAGGTCCAGTTTGACCATATATGAAGGGTTTTCCAGAAATTGTCCAAGAGTGAAATGAAATGAGGATTTAGCAGCCAAACTCAGGCAGAACCTCAATTAGATTATAGCTTTCTGTTATAGTATGGAGAGTGTAAAATATGATAAAAATATTTGTTTATGAGCTAAACATCATTGGCAATGCTTTGTATAGTAATTGAGAAAATAATACATTATGTTCATCTCTTGCTTACATGGAGACATATGTGTGTGCATATGCCTATATAGACATGTGTTCTTACTTTTTCATGAAGTCACACACTCACTTCAGTCCTTTGTCTTAGGGTCTCTCTCAGGGGCCTCTTTGTCCTTCTTTTCCTTCTCTCTCCCCTCCCACATTGTTCCCAGTTTAGTTTCCCAACTCAAAGGATCTCTCAATTGTACAGAAAAAATTATGATATAAGCTGTTGGCACATGGACATTGATAACAGCTTCAAGGCAACATTATTGACGTGAGATGACCAAAGAGGTCATCTGTGGAACTCAGTATGAAAGAAATGTATGGAGCTAATGCTGGAAAGACTTATTAAAACAACTGAAAGCTGCCTTGGAGTCAGCACATGTCCTAGGCTCTGAGAATATATCTGTGACCAAGACAGAGAAGAAGCTTGCCACCTTGGAGTTTTCATTCTTATGGAAAAAACAGATAACAAGCAAGTCAGCACAAAATATAATACATTCTAGAAACTTGTATTTCTAGAGCAAACTCTGGGAGATAGTGAAGAACTGGGAAGCTTGGCATGCTGCAGTCCATGGGGCTGCAAAGAGTCTGACATGACTGAGTGACTGAACAACAACAAGACACTCATGTATTCCATTAAAAAATACCTGAAACAATGAGATAAAATTACCTGGAGGCAAGAGGTATAGAATGGGCTTCCTAGGTGACTCTGTGGTAAAGAATCCACCTGCCAAGCAGGAGACATGGGTTCAATCCCGGTGTCGGGAAGATCCCCTGGAGAAGGAAATGGCAACTCACTCCAGTACTCTTGCCTGGGAAATCCCATGGACAGAGGAGCCTGGGGGAGCTACAGTCCATGAGGTCACAAAGAGCCGGACATGACTAAGCAACAAAACAGCAGCAACAGCATCACGGGGTGTAGGATACTTTGAATAGAGAGGCCAGGGAGACCTTTCTAAGGAGATGGCCTGTGAGCTGAGAAAGCCTACACCAATGGTAACCATCAATAATTGAAAGCAGATGTGCATGTTTGCATGCTCAGTCACATCAGTCATGTCCGACTCTTTGTGACCCCATGGACTGCATCCCGCCAGGCTCCTCTGTCAATGGGATTCTCTAGGCAAGAATACTGAAGCTCATTGACATGCTCTCCTCCAGGGGCTCTTCCCAACCCAGGGATAGAACCCAGGTCTCCCACGTTGAGGGTGGATTCTTTACCACCCGAGCTACAAGGGAAAGGGGAAGGGCTAGTAAAGCATGCAGATTTCTGGGCATCACACCCAGGAATTTTGAACCCATAGTTCTGGAATCAGGTCCATGAGCTTGAAGGTGCCTGGAGAGTCACCCCATGGAAAACACTGCTACAGTCATTGTCACGGACTCTCTTAGGGTGTCCTTGAGTCTGCCGTCAAAGCCTGGATGTGCCTAAAACAGGCAAAAATAAAGTCCATAACAATAAAAAAAATAAAACATGGAAACTTAAATTTTAACTAAAATCCACAGAAATGGGGATGCTAATTCCTAAAAATGAAAAATATTTTTCAAATTTAAAAATATGAAGCATATAATCAGATAAAGGGTAGTTGTAACTATAAATTTTTAAAACTTATTTTAATTGGAAGTTAATTACTTTACAATATTGTGATGGTTCTTGCCATACATCAACATGAATTGGCTATAATTATATATGTGTCCCCTCCCTCCCGCACCACCTCCCCATCTCACACCTCCAGGTAGTCACAGAACACTGGCTTTGAGTTCCCTGCATCATACATCAAACTCCCGATGGCTATCTATTTTGCATATGGTAACATACAGGTTCTAATGCTATTCTCTCAAATCATCCCACCCTCTCCTTCTCCCACTGAGTCCAAAAGTCTGTTCTTTATGTCTTTGTCTCCTTTGTAAAATCATTGGTACCCTCTTTCTAGATTCCTTATATATGCATCAATATATGATATTTGTCTTATAAATCAATAAGATTATAAACAAACTCTTAATTTTTTTGTTATTACTTTATTGCTTGTTAGAAATATCACTGATTCTTCATTCAACAAGTAAAAGTTGTAGAATAGCACAAAGGAAAAAAAAACAAAACCTGAAATACAAGTTCAGTTCAGTTCAGTCACTCAGTCGTGTCCAATTCTTTGCAACCCCATGAACTGCAGCACACCAGGCCTCCTGTCCATCACCAACCAACTCCCAGAGTTCACCCAAACCCATGTCCGTTGAGTCAGTGATGCCATCCAACCATCTCATCCTCTGTCGTCCCCTTCTTCTGCCCTCAATCTTTCCCAGCATCAGGGTCGTTTCAAATGAGTCAGCTCTTCACATCAGGTGGCCAAAGTATTGGAGTTTCAGCTTCAGCATCAGTCATTCCAATGAATATTCACGACTAATTTCCTTTAGGATGGACTGGTTGGATCTTCTTGCAGTCCAAGGGACTCTCAAGAGTCTTCTCCAACACCACAGTTCAAAAGTATCAGTTCTTAGGAGCTCAACTTTCTTTATAGTCCAACTCTCACATCCATACATGACCACTGGAAAAGCCATAGCTTTGACTAGATGGACCTTTGTTGGCAAAGTAATGTCTCTGCTTTTTAATATGCTGTCCAGGTTGGTCATAACTTTTCTTCCAAGGAACAAATGTCTTTTTATTTCATGACTGCAGTCATCTGCAGTGATTTTGGAACCCAAAAAAATAAAGTCTGTCACTATTTCCCATCTATTTGCCATGAAGTGATGGGACCAGATGCCATGATTTAAGTTTTCTGAATGTTGAGGTTTAAGCCAACTTTTTCACTCTCCTCTTTCACTTTCATCAAGAGGCTTTTTAGTTCCTCACTTTCTGCCATAAGGGTGGTGTCATCTGCGTATCTGAGGTTATTGATATTTCTCCTGGCAATCTTGATTCCAGATTGTGCTTCCTCCAGCCCAACGTTTCTCATGATGTACTCTGCATGTAAGTTATATAAGCAGGGTGACAATATACAGCCTTGACATACTCCTTTCCCTATTTGGAACCAGTCTGTTGTTCCATGTCCAGTTCTAATTGTTGCTTCCTGACCCGCACACAGATTTCTCAAGAGGCAAGTCAGGTGGACTGGTATTCCCATCTCTTTGAAGAATTTTCCACAGTTTGTTGTGGTCCACACAGTCGAATGCGTTGGCATAGTCAATAAAGCAGAAGTAAATGTTTTTCTGGAACTCCCTTGTTTTTTGATGATCCAATGGATGTTGGCAATTTGGTCTCTGGTTCCTCTGCTTTTCCTAATTGAACAATTGGAAGTTCATGGTCCATGAACTGTTGAAGACTGGCTTGGAGAATTTTGAGCATTACTTTACTAGTGTGTGAGATGAATGCAGTTGTGCAGTAGTTTGAACATTCTTTGGCATTGCCTTTCTTTGGGATTAGAATGAAAATTGACCTTTTTAAATCCTGTGGCCACTGCTGAGTTTTCCAAAATTTCTGACATATTGAGTGCAGCACTTTCACGGCATCATCTTTTAGGATTTGAAATAATTCAACTTGAATTCTGTCACCTCCACTAGCTTTGTTCATAGTGATGCTTCCTAAGGCCCCCTTTGACTTTGCATTCCAGGATGTCTGGCTCTAGGTTGGTGATCACACCATCGTGATTATCTGGGTTGCGAAGATCTTTTTTTGAAAATCAGTTTAGTAGATTGTTCATCCACATTATTCAGAATAGAATAGAAGGGCAGTACACATATAATAGGATGTTATTAAACCTTAAATATTAAGAAAATCCTGCCATTTGCAAGAGCATGGGTTAACCTGGAAGATATTATGCTAAGTGAAATAAGGCAATCACACAGAAGTACAAATACTACATGATTCTTGTATGGGCTCACAGAGCAGAGAATATGATAGTAGTTCCCAAGGTCTAGGGGGGAGGAGAAATGGAGAGTTGTTATTTAATGGGCATAAAGTTTTAGTTATGCTAGATGAGAAAGTCCTAGAGATCTACTGTACAGCACAGTACCTATAGTTAACAATATTGTACTGTACACTTCCAAATTTGTTAGGAGGGTAGATCTCATATTACGTGTTTCCTACCAGGCTCAGACTGTAAAGAGTCTGCCTGCAATGCAGAAGACCCAGGTTTGATCCCGGATTGGGAAGACACCCTGGAGAAGGGAATGGCTACTCACTCCAGTAATCTTTCCTGGAGAATCCCATGGACAGAGGAGTCTGGTGGGCTACAGTCCATGGGGCCACAAAACAGTTGGACATGACTGAACAACTAGCACTTTCACTTTCAACACACTTCACAAAGCAACAAGAAAACAATGGGACACAGAGAAACTCTTGGAGGTGTTATTTTTTTTTTTTTAATTAGTTGGAGGCTAATTACTTTACAATATTGTAGTGGGTTTTGTCATACATTGACATGAATCAGCCATGGATTTACATGTATTCCCCATCCCAATCCCCCCTCCCACCTCCCTCTCCACCTGATCCCTCTGGGTCTTCCCAGTACACCAGGCCCGAGCACTTGTCTCATGCATCCAACCTGGGGAGGTGATCTGTTTCACCATAGATAATATACATGTTTCAATGCTGTTCTCTCAAAACATCCCACCCTCACCTTCTCTTGGAGGTGTTATATCCATTACCTTGGTTGTGGTGATGGTATCACAGATGTTTTCACATGTCCAAACTCATCAATGTGTACACATTAAATATGTTCAGTTCCTTGTATATCAATCATACCTCAATAAATGTTTTAAAATATCACACATCATATGCAGTTAGTAGTGAGGATAAACTTTATTTCATTGAACATTTTTCATTATATACCTACACACACACAAACACACACAGTCACAATTTGAAAGTGTCTATACTAGTAGGCTAATGACAGGATATGTAAACAGAACTTCACTGGAGGTTGAACTAATAAAGAAGAAGAAAAGAGCAAGCATCCTTTGCAACCTCTCTCTCTCTCTTTTTTTTTTTTTTTGTTCAATGTATAATATCCACAGTCTTCAGAGTTCATTCTATGCCCTTTCCTCCTCACTCCCCATCTTGCTAGCAACCTCATAGCTTCATTTGGCATGTAGTCAACTGGTGACAGTGCTTAGAACTCTCTCTCGGGGTGCAGACCCACAACTATCCAACTGCCTCCTGCGTATTTCATTTGTTTCTCACATGAACAAAATTGAACGTATCTCCTCTCACTGCTTGATCCTCCTCTAATGCTCCTTCGCTCAGCTTTGTTACTGCAGCCACCACTTACCCAGAATGAAACCTGGGGCTCATACTAACCTCCTGCCTTTTCATACCCTATCTTTCTCATACCCTATCCTTTCTGGGTTTCCTAGAAATAAAGCCTGGGGATGGGCAGATGGGGAGGTGGGGGTCTCTTGTAATGACTTAGAGAGTCTCTGCTCGCAGGAGAAGGGGAGTGAAAAAAAGCAAGACAGAACAGGGGAAGAAGATAAGCAAAGGCATGGTTTCAACTGGAGACCAGCTTCATTCACCCTGGTCCCACAGGGAGCTCAGGAGGACAGTGAGCACCAAAATGTTGATCCACCTTGAGGCCAGAAGGCCACCTTCTGTATCCTCATGTCAGTGAGTCATTGGCCACAAGCTGCCAATGGGGCGAGGGTTATGTAATCCCCTAGATGAGATACCTCTTGTTCCAACAGTCACTGCTCCACAGAAAAGGATCATTGTGATGGATTAACAACCAAAACTTACAGCAACTGGGGGAAGGATTCACCTGCCAGGTTAAGGGGATCTGGCAAGATACCAACAGTAAATATGACTCTCATAACCAGTAAATCTTTCAAATTCATTGATTTATCTCCTAAATGTGATTTTAATCTACTTCTCTCCACCTCCAATGTCCTACAAATCATTTTCACACCTCTGTCCTTTTGCTTGGTCTGGTTCCTCTGCTAGGAACACTTGTTTCCCCATGGTAATGCTTGTGAATCTTTCCAGTCCAAGTTCAAATGTCAACTCCTTTCTGTAGCTTTCGCTGATTCACCTCTGCTTCTACAAAAATAGGCACTCATTTGTGCCCCTATTGAACTTCATCTATTCACCAATTATAGGACTTAATGCTCAGACACAAATAACTACAGCACAGTGAATTATTATCCCCTTTAGATAATGGTACCACATCTCTTTAGATCAGAGATTGTGTCTTATTCATTTCTGTATCCATGGTGCAAATCAGAGCCCTGACACTCACCAAGTGCTGAGTAAATGGCTGAATATAACTCAGTGCATGGAACTCATAATGGGTGTTGAAGCTGAATAGGAGGCATTTGTCAGTGGAAACCCTGAATTGGGTAGAGAAGAAATCTAGATACTGACACATCACTTCTTCCCATGCTCTTTCCAAATGCTACCCATCCATTAATGCAAGCTCAACCAGTCTATTCTCTATTCTATTTCTTCTTGATCTATTTCTTTTCCTATATCTTAGAAAATTTCATGATACCACCCTATTTCACAGAGGATAATTTATGGCAATCTCAGAGTAATTTTTAATTATTTCATGTGTGACTTATTGAAAGCTAGGACCTTATCTTATAACTCTACGTATTGAATTGTGTTCAGTGATAAAAAAAACTGAGGGCTCAAGGAATTCTTTCTGAATTGATTATGGCAGGAAATACTTGGCTGTGGTATTTGGAAGAAGCAGTCAAAGCAGAAGAAAATCAACATAGAAGGTAGATCATCAGCATCAGTTACTACCTCCTGGCCTCTGATAACTGCAGTGGGTATGGTTGACTGTATATTTCCTAAGCCATCTGATCTAGGAGAGGAGTCACACCTGATTTCTTTGTTGAATAACACAGCTCCCTACCACAGGAAGGGCTGCTATGGCCACATGGCCGTTGTTCAAAGTTAGAACACAGGGCAGTCCTTTCACCATTGAAAAGACAGAGAGAGAGAAAGAGATAATCCAGTAAACTTGGAAAACAGCAATGCACCGTGGGATCCAAATTGATTTTTTTCTCTCTCTCATCTGAGTCTGCATGCTGCAGGGCTGGGATCAAATCAGATATGAGTCCTCTATTAAAGACAACATAAAACATATATATTTGAGGTGGGGTGGTAGAGAGAAGTCTGCTATTTGTAGGATTGAGAGCCTGATGGAGTCTGGAGCAGGAGGATGCTGAGGGCAAGTCTTCTTTCTGGTACCTCACCCACGCCCTCTCTCTGTGCCATGATTCCTGCTGCCTGTCGCTCATAGAGATAGGGCGTCTACCCAGTGGTTTCATGGCTAAACCTGAACTGCTCTGTTAAAGAAGGAGAGGATATGCCAAGGTTTGGTTTGTTTGTTTTAGCATCTATATATTCCTGCTGAGTTTTCGCTTCCCTGTCTACAAAATTAAGATAATAATACCTAATTCTAGAAAACGTTGCACTGTCTGCACTAGAAAACAAGTACCCAGTAAGATTCATGTGCATCATCAGTGTTTAATAAGCATGAATGTCCCTTTGCCTTTCTCCTGTTCTCTTTGGAAGTTCAGCTCTGGTTTGCACGTGTTTCTGTGGAATCGTCTGTCTCCTTCTTCCTGAGCTCAGCCTAGATTTGAATCATTTTGCCCTATTTTGGCTTTGCTTTCTTTGGAGTCATGTAGCATATGGAGTTACAAACTCCAGGCAGCAGGTGATGATGTGTCCTTGTTTACTGCCCTCTTGTTGCTTCATGCATAACATGGACTTCCCTGGGTTAAGGTCCAGGAGCACCTTCAGTTAGCAGACATGGTCCAGTAGAGAACATCAGCTCCATGAGTGTATGGACCAAGCTCAACCCGTATTCGCAGCCCTAGGGGATACACACAAAATATTTGTTTAGATTCCACATATAAGTGATATCAGAAAATGATATTAATACTAATGAACTTATTTACAAAAAAAGAAATAGACCCATTGACACAGAAAACAAATATATGGTTACCAATGGGGAAAGAGGTTATTGTTGTTCAGTTGCTCAGTCATGTCCGACTCTTTGAGGCCCCATGGAGTGCGACATGCCGGGCTTCCCTGTCCTTCACGGTCTCCCAGAGTTTGCTCAAATTCATGTCCACTGAGTTGGTGATGCCCCATCCAACCATCTCATCCTCTGTCGTCCCCTTCTCCTCCTACCGTCAGTCTTTCCCAGCAGCAGGAGGGATAAATTAGGAGATTGGGATTAACAGATACACACTACTATAGACAAAATAGATAACAAACCAGGACCTACTGTATAGCATAGGGGCTTATACTCAATATTTTGTAAAAACCTATGAGAAAAAATTTGAAAAAAAAAATATTAATATGTACCTGTGTATGTTAGTTGCTCAGTCGTGTTGGACTGTACGTGACTCCATGGACTGCAGCATACCAGGCTGCTCTGTCCTTCACCATCTCCTGGAGTTTGCTCAAGCTCATGTCCATTGAGTTGGCGATGCTATCTAACCATCTCATCCTCTGCCACCCCTTTCTTCTTTTGCCTTCATTCTTTCCCAGCATCGTGGTTATTCTAATTACTGGTATTTTTAACAGTCATGAATTGAATTTAATCTGATTTTGTTGCAGACAACCGTAACCACAGGAGAGACACACTGACCTGAGAGACAAGAGACCGAGTGTGAAACCCATCCTGTTTCCTCCCTGCCCACGTGGCTGAGTTAAACCACTTCCCTTCTCTGAAGCTATTTCCTAATCTGTAAAATACTGTTATCTAATGTCTGTTTGGTATCTAATATTCAGTCTGGAAGCTAAAGTCAACTTGTTGGCATAGCTAAGACTGAAATTTTTGCAACTTTCCAGGCTTCTTTTTTTAAGTTTGCATGCAAGAGTGATGTTTTTAATTGCCATGGAAAATATGTCATCAGATGACAAAGTAAGCTCAGAAGGAAAAACATGGGACTCTTTACACCAAGTAGTACCCAAATCACTGGATTTGAAAAAGATCCATTACTCCTTTATGTTCTGCTGTAGCTTTTATCTCAAATCTCTATACATTTAGTTTTCACATCACAAAAGAGTGCTCCTAGAAGCCTAGAGACTTCTACAGCAACATGTTCATTTTATAAATAATATAGGGCAGATCAGAGGTAATAAATGACTTGTCTAATGTCAAAACACCAGTTATAAAGCCAGGACTTGGGTCATCTCTTTAATTTCAAACCAATGCTCTTTCCAGCATGCCATACCATCCTCTCATTTAAGCACAGTTGTATCTATACTCCAAAGTCTGTGCTTGTTATGAGCCTATGAAGATGTAGCCCCAAACTAAGAAACATTTGAATACTATGTGTATCTGTTTGTTTGTTTTAGCTGAAAATAGCCATGCTCATTAAAAACTTTTTGGGGAAAGAAAATAAAAAAATAGAAAGAATAAAAAATATAGAAACCATCTATTACACCAACATTTAAACCTAATTACCAACTCATATGGTCTCTTCCCATTTCTTTTTAATATGCATATTTGTACATAGTCATATACATACAAGACTTGTAATTGTACATCTTTTTCTTGTCATTTAAATTATGTCACACGTGTTTCATGTTTTTCTGTTCTAGTCTTCATAAATACCATTTGAATGGCTATATAACATTCTGTTCAATGGATTAGCATTTAGGTTGTCAGTTTTAAAATATATATGAAGCACTGTTGTTTAGATCAGGGGTTCCCAACAGCCAGGCCATGCACCAGAACCCCCAGTCAGACCAGTGACAGCATTCAATCTGAAATAAAGTGCTCATGACTAAAGCAACTTAGCATCAGCTCAGTAAATGCAGTGTGCTTGAGTCACCCAGAACCACCCCCACCCCCGTCTGGAGACACTGTCTCCCACGAATCTGGTCCCTGGTACCAAAAATGTTGGGGACCACTATTTCAGAGTATTTCTTTACTGTAAATGCCAGGAAGTGGAATTGTTAGTTTAAAAGGTACTGATCAACATTTTAAGGCTCTTGATACACTCAGATAAACTGCTTTACAAGATGGTTTGTGCCAATTTCCACTGCCACATACAGTGCATTAGAGTGATTCTATTTTCAAAAAAAGTACATATATCCAATAAAGAACAAAGAGCCTTACATATATAATGAAAACATGTACAGAATCTTCCCTAGTAGAGAGTAGAAAATGTCCAAACCCAGGAAACGATTGCTGATGACACTTTTTTGGGATCACAAAGTGAAAAGGATAAGTAACAAAGAAATATTTTACAGGCACAATTTGAAAATCTTTTCATATCTTGCTTTCTCTACAGATAGAAATCTATGAAGTTATTGAACTTTTCTAAAGGTTGTTTTTTTTTTGTTTTTTTTTTCCTTTACAGTCTCAAAACAAATGAAGAAGCACTTAGATAAACTATCAGTGGAAAAAACAGTAGTAATTTGTCAGGAAGAATGAGTATAATTTGAGGGGATGGGGACACCCTGTATTTCCAATCATATGGATTGACCAATAAGAGGCAACTTCTATGACCCCTGCTCCTCCTCCCCTGCGCCACTTTGTTTTAGGAAAGCTCTGTAGGAAATAGTTTGGAAACAGCAGTAAGCCTGCCATAGGCTCCCCTCTCCACCGACATCTGTGCTTCTCATTCACCTTCCCCAGAGCGCTGCCCTCTCCTTGACCTCCATAGCTCTGCAGGCTGATTAGCTGCACTGAGCACTGGGAAATGAGCCTCTGGAGAACTAACCCAATCCACCCACACATGCGGCATGGACGACGCCATGAACCTACGCCAGAGTTCACGCAAGGGGACAGGAAAAAGCATCACAATGGCAGAATCTACACTCAGTCCTCTAGTTTGGGCTCTGCTTCATTTTATATGCTGGCTAGGAAGAAGGAAGAGAACAGAGTGCTTCTACTTTGCACACAGTTTGAAAATAGAGTTGTATAGATATGGACCTAGATCATAGATGCACATACTTCTGATTGGATCCCTGTCTCCACCATGTATGCGTGCTGTGCTGCGCTCAGCTGCCTCAATCACGTCCGACTCTCTATGACCCCAGGGACTGCAGACCACCAGCCTCCTCTGTCCATGGGATTCTCCATGCAAAAATACTGGGGTCGGTTGTTGTGCCCTCCTCCAGGGGACCTTCCCGACACGAAGATTGAAACTGAGTCTCTTACGTCTCCAGCCTTGGCAGGCAGGTCCTTCATCACTGGTGCCGCCTGGGAAGCCCACTATGTATTTAGTGGACAGCTAATACACGAAAGTGGCTTACACATAGCATGTACATTTATTTCTTTATTATATGACATTTCCAATTCAGAGTTAGAAGATGCTGGTACTTTCAAAGGATAAAATATGTAGAAACTGCAGAAAAATGCATCTTTTTATTATACTGTATAATTCTAACAGTTTATGATTATTTCACAGAGTGATAATATATTTTATCTGTGAATGCATAAATCAAAAGAACTCTCATCACAAGTCCAAGGTCAGGTTCAACACAGATGAGTTTTTCTAGATGCCAGAAGCCAAGGGAAGCCCTCAGAGATCAAGCTTTATAGAAAGTGTGCACTGCAAGGAGTGCAAAATCTAACCTCAATACTGACCCTTTGGTCACATAGAATCACAAATCTCTCATATATGGGAAGGGATAATATACAAGATCCCAAAGGAGCAAAAGGCCCCTCTCTCAAACTACCAACCAATATCTTTCTCACTCCAGGGTGACAAGGCTGACCTTTTGCCCAGCTCAAAGTGCTCTGCAAGTCCTCTTCTCTGCTGGTCACTCAGAGGAGGCAGGGGGCTTCGGTGATAAATAGTGTCCAGAGGCTGACACAAGAACAGGAGGACCTGGGAATGGTTATCTGGGGCATCAGATGCTGATGGCCAACTTGTGACTGCTTCCAAGAAGCCTTTCACTTCCACCTACATTCCAAGGAATTTCCTGCACATCCCTCTCAGCAGTCCTAAATCTCTAACTTGTAGGAGATTCCTCAGGAGTTGCCATATGGAACCTAGTCTTTAGGTCAGCCTGAGTTCTAATTGTCCTTGGTTTCTACTTGCTCCTGCCTTCTCTGTTAGCAGCTGAGCTTCATTCACAAGGAGGAGGAAATCTTCCTGGTCTTCAAAAGCGTTAAAGGAAAGAGAAAATCAAAGAGCTCACATCTGAGCTAGGACTCAGGGCCAACTCCACTGTTCTAACTGAGGAGAGTCAGGAACGTTCCCATGCTGCAGGGAGGGGGCTCTGCAGAAGGGCTCCATTGGTCCCTCAGCTGAAACACACCCTCAGAAGGAAGAAGAGGGACTTTGAGAAGAACTAAGAACAAGGACTTGCATGTGGAAGGAACATGTACATATTATGAAGCACTTCCTTATACATCAGTTCCTTCTAGAATCACAACCATGTATTCTCCTCATTTTGCTGGATGAGCAAACTAAGGCTCAGAGAAGTTGTCTAAGGACTTGGATGCCCCCAGATCCGGCTGGTTCCAAAGCTCACGCTCTTTCCCTGGATATGCTGAAGCATGGTGCAAGTCATGATGAAACAGACTTACCTGAAGGTTGTTTCACTAGTGGCAGGAGCATCTATGTGTCTAAAACCTGCCCCTTTTGGACACAACTTGTACTGAGAGAGAACCACAGACATTGCTCTTCCCAACCACCATTCTCTATTCCAGTAACTGGAATAGCCTCCAAATGCTTTCAAAGTTCCTGTCCTGGAGAGTCCCAGGATTGAAGTTCAACAAGCAAAAGACATCTTCATGTCTAATTTGGCCATGGCTTTGTCAACGAGATTAATTCAAGAAATGCATTAGGACTAGGCACCCCAATTCTAATTTTTCTTACCCCTACTGTTAGTACATGTTTTAAATTTTCTGCTTGTGATGGCCTACAAAAAAATTCACACTCTCCCAAGTTAAGGCCACTACTTTGCTTTCCCCTAATTTCCCAAAGACCACACTTTCTCCCTTAGAACTTAGTACTGCATCTGGTGGCCCTAGTCCTTGCGCTCCAGGGTCTCAAAAGCTAACTTGCTTGATTCGTTCAAAGCTGTGTCTTATAACTTCATCTTCTATATATTACCTGCCAGAACAAACATCCCCTACAGGAATCATCTCTACTCATGGCTGCAGCCAAGCTCCCATTTTCTCACTTACCTTTATGTCTGGACACATTTTGTTAGGATAAGAAAATTTAACAAGAATGTCTCTAGTCTTGTCTTCTAACTCAGACTGAAGGGAAACTGTCTGACTCATTCTCCACTGCCATCATATCCCACTGCCCTCAGGCCCTATAGACTGGAGGTGTCACTATGAACAGAACATAAATGAGTGACAGTCGACACACAGGCCCGTACACGTGGGTCACAGTCCTGGCTGTGGACTGTGGACAGGGCACTGAACGCATCCTGTGTCTGACATGAATGAAGGTCACCCAAAATCAGCATTGTTCTGGCAGCCCCATCTTTTTGGATTCTATGAAAGAAAGACTCCACCAGCCAGCAGGACCAATCTAAACTTTGGACTTTTTTTTTTAGAGACTTTGGACTTCTTGCCTGAAACTTGGGGCCAGACACAGAGCTCTGGAACAATGACAAAAGCTCCTTGGTATATACCTGATCAACCCAAGAACATAGTTTGAATATGTGTGTGTGTGCGTGTCTATCTGTATGTGTGTGTGTGTGTGTGTGCATACATTTAGGACACAGTTTGGAGAGGTAAAATGTAAGTGCAAAAATCCCTGTTCAAACATCACTGCCTTCAGACTGGGTCAGTGGAGCCTGTATGTGTGTGTGTGAATGTGAGTGTGTGTGTGTGTGTGTGTGTGTACCTACATGCATTCATTTTGGAGGAGAGATGAAGGGGACCAAAGGGTGCTACAAAGGATGGAAATGGGCACCAGGGTCATGCGAGGCCCTGTGTGGACTCTGGGTTCTCTGCTTGACTGCTCTGCCCACTGCCAGATCCGTCTTCTCCCAAACACTCCAAAGCAGGGGGTCCCCTGAGGTACAGGTTTCAGGCAACAGCCCCCATTTACCCAGGTCTGAGGGTGGTGCTGTCTCAGCAACACTTGGTAGGTTTAACTTTTGTCTCCCCAAAACTGTCCTGAGTGTAACATATTAAGCCTATTGCTGGCCCTAGAGTAGACACTGAATATATATTTTTCAAATCGGATAGAATCCTGAACCTTAAGAAATATTGTAAAAGGTAATCAAACCCAAATTGGGTCCTCATAACCACAACAGGCCCTGATCGAGATCTCATTAATACTCTGTCAACTAATCCTCAAGAATTAGCAAATAAACTCTATCCTGCTATGAAATCCTCCCCACCTCCAGGGCTCAAGTAAAGACTCAGAAAGGCAGCCAAAGAAGCCTCGCTAAACATATCTTTGAATCCATGTGTTGAGTAACGTTTCTAATAAACCCTCTCAGGCTTAATGGGGCTTTCTGATGATTCCCCATTCCCAACTCCCCTGTATGCCTCACCATTTACTTCATATAATTCCCTGCAGTAGGTAATCAGGGTATTGCATTCAGAGTCACTTAAGTTTGAATAGTGCCCTTTGATTACTTAAATGTCTCATACCTGCTATATTGTGCCTTTATAAGTGCTCGCTTCTCTAGGTTGGCTTAGACTCAAATGCAAAGAGGCTCATGTTCTCCTTAGAGAGAATCTTCTCATAAAAATCTACAGCAGTCTCCATGGGGCTTTAAATCACCCATCAGCAACCTGGTGACCAGACCTTTCCCTCAGTAGTCATCTCTACCTCTGAACCACCCTAAGCCCTAGAACTCCTGAGGAGTTTCTAAGAATAGGAGGGATTTATTCCATAGTTTACTTCACCTTAGGCAAACAGTAGCTGTATATTCTCATGATTTTCCTTTGCATCCAAAGAAGTGAAACCCGGCTGGTAGCTCTCCCATATCTGCCTTCCTGGGAGGGAAGACCCCACTGAATCTGACCCCATACTGGGGCAAATTCTGAGCCATTAGCAAGCTTATTATCATGTTTCTCACTGAGAAAAAAGCACCTGAAGGTATCTGACTGCTGAGGTTTCTGGAAAGAGAGACTTTTTTCCAAGAAGAGAGAGACTCTTTAAAGAAGGAAGATAGCAAAAATCAGTTGAATCATGTGTACAATTGGTCCAAGAGCCAGGGGCCTTTAAAACTGGCTGAAGCACCCACAGATAGACAGCATCTTCGTAGGCAACTGCTCCATTGCTGAAGAACGCCGTGTGAGGCAGTGCACCTACCCACCCAAACTTTCTGCGGGCCCTCCCTCATCTCAGATGTTCTCTCGGGCTTAAGCTTGGTGGCTGCCAGCAACTCATCACATTTGTTGGTTTTGAGATGCATCACTCCAATCTCTGCCTCTGTTGTCATGTAGCTTTATTCCCTGTCTTCTCTGCATCCTTCTGTCTGAATCCTCCTCTCCTCTTTCTCATAAAGATACCTGTCATTGGATTTATACCTGTCATTGTTCCTTGGAAAGAAAGCTATTACAAACCTAGACAGCATATTAAAAAGCAGAGAATTTACTTTGCTGAAAAAGCTATAGTCAAAACTATGGTTTTTCCAGTAGTCATGTGAGATGTAAGAGTTGAACCATAAAGAAGGCTGAACGCCAAAGAATTGATGCTTTTAAGCTATGGTGTTGGAAAAGACTCTTCAGAGTCCTTTTGACAGCCAGGAGCTCAAACAGTTAATCCTAGAGGAAACCAAACCTGAATATTCATTGGAAGCACTGATGCTGAAACTCCAATAGTTTGGCCACCTGATGTGAAGAGCCAACTCATTGGAAAAGACCCTGATGCTAGGAAAGATTGAGGGCAGGAGGAGAAGGGGGTGACAGAACATGAGATGGTTGGACAGCATCACTGACTCCGTGGACATGAGTTTGAGCAACTTCCATGAGATAGTGAAGAACAGGGAAGCCTGGCGTGCTGCAGTCCACAGGATTGCAGAGCTGGACATGACTTAGTGACTGAACAACAACAGCTGGTGCTGGTGGTAAAGAACCAGCCTGCCAATGCAGGAGACTCAAGAGACGAGGCTCAATCCTTGGATCAGGAAGGTCCCCTGGAGTAGGGAATGGCAGCCCACTCCAGTATTCTTTGCCTGGAAAATTACAAAATGGACAGAGGAGCCTGGCAGGCTACAGGCTATGGGGTTGCAGAGTCAGACATGATTGAGCCCACACATACTCTCTAATCTAGTATAATCTTCTTTTAACTAATTGCATCTGAAAAGATCCCCTTTCCAAATAAGGTTGCATTCCATGGTTCCAGGTGGACATGAATTTGGAGAGGAGTTGGGGACGCTGTTCAACCCACTACATCCCATCTTGACTTAAACCTCCTTTAGCCCCACTGCTTCTGGTCATCGCTGACAGTACAACAGACCTTTCCCCATAGATCCAGGACACTGATAAGTTTCTTTGACTCACCAACAAACAAAGAACAAAGGCACTTGCTCTAATTCATTCTCTGCCTTTCTCGGAAATGTTTCTGACCTTTCTCTGTAGCCCGTTGCTGGAATCATACACTGTCTCAACCACCAAAGCACATGTAAGTCTGCCATACAGTTCCAGTTGGACACATAATGATAAATGAAATATATGAATGAACGGAAGCCTATTCTAATCCTACTCTAGGTAAGACGATGAAGTAGGTAAAATTTATTCTCAGAATTCTTGTCCCTAAAGGCCCAAGGCCCCCTTCTACTCCGGATTTGAAGTTTTTCAACCACTCGGATAATGTTCCATACTTGCATCTCCTTGATACCCTGCTCTCCCCTTTCCAAAATGTTCCTCAGGCTACAAAAAAAGGGGCTAAACCCATTTGACACATTACTTCATATTATATTTTTCATAGATGGCTATGAAATTTCTATTTTAACAGAGACTCTTGATACCATAATCACAGTAATCAAGTAATCTGGACACATTGGCCAGGCTAGGGATTTACAGGCAATGATATGGGTCACTACTAGCCCCTTGCATCCCACCTTGGCCAGCCACTGCACCAGCCCCCAAGCAAATTGTTCTGGACTCTGCCTCCAGAAACAGGCTCAGCCCATGTTCACTCATCTTTCTCCACCTTTTCTGCCTGCACGCCTGCTTGATCTGTGTCTAGTTCTCTTTCCTTCAGGTGACTTTATACCAACTTTTCCATATTTTTCCCTCCTAGTCCTCCATCCCCTCTCTAGCCCTTCAACAACATTCCTTTTGTCTTTTAAAAAAAGGGGAGAGGGTTTGGCATATTGATTTTGCCACTTAGGAAAAAAAAATATTGTCCCTTAGAAAAAATTGTTGTAATTCTCATCATCAGGGACAAGGTCAACATGTTCAGTCTATCTGACCTTTAATATCACCTTTGAGACCATCTCTATTTTTATTTTCTTCCTAGAGACTTGGTGATGTACAGCTACCAGTTTTTATTCACTGTCCTTTCAGTCAATTCAATCTCAAGAATTAATTTTGTAGTAGCCATTGGAGGAAAGGTCAAAAAAAGAAAAAGGACCTGGAAGAGCTGTTCTCTGAAATGCATTTCACCCAGCAAGACCTCCCTGGTTCTGTTTTCTGGCCCTGCTCCCAAGGGCTTTGTCCCAGACAAATGGGCAAACCAAAGATGAGCCCCTAAGTGGAAGAGAAGAGCTGAGCAATCAGCCTGCAGCAGTCAGGCAAAATGGTACATGTGAATGGCTCTGGTGAAACAATGGCAGCATTTCTTCTGAGCCGCTTCCTAGAGCCCTTCATCGTCCGGGCCCAATACAACTATTCCAGAGATGCTGCAGGTCAGCCTTGCACTGGTCTTCCCCATGCAGAGAGCAAAAAGGGTCAGTGACTGCACAGATTCCACAGCTGTGTCCGTTATTCATCCTCTGCTGGGTGACCAAGGCAATGTTTTTTCACCACCAGGCGAGTCCAGTTAATCTACTACTTTAAATAGATATTGATATTGTTGTTAAGTTGCTCAGTCATGTCCAACACTTTGCAACCCCATGCACTGTAGCCCACCAGGCTCCTCTGTCCATGGGATTTCCCAGGCAAAATTACTGGAGTAGGTTGCCATTCCCTTCTCCAGGGGATCTTCCCAAACCAGGGATCAAACCTATGTCTCCTGTATTGGCAGGTGGATTTTTTACTGCTGAATCACCAGGGAAGCTCAAATGGATCTATGCACAACTAGATTCCATGCTGTGTCATCATTGGCTGAGTTGTTAGCCATGCCTCCTGGGTCTGGTTTGTGAGGTGAGCAACGCCATGGCAGGCAGCTTAGATTAGGAGTAGGCCTTCCTACTTCTGGGTGGTAAGATTATCAGGCCACCTGGATACAATCAATCAGCTTTTACTTAACACTGACCACTGTTTGCCAATTAGGAAATTAGGAACGGGGCGGAAACCCCCCCAGGAAAGTCCCGAGCGCGAAAGTTTTGACCAATGAAATTGCTTTGCAAACTTGTAACCAATCCGCTTAAACCAACTACCAACGGCGTGTGCTCACCCTATAAATTTGTGAAACAGCTTGGGCTCGGGGCTCGCTGACCTGCACCACTGCGTTGGATGCGGCAGGAGCCCTGACTCGAGTCAGTAATAAACTTCCCTTTTTGCGAGTTGCATTGTCTTGGAAGTCTTCTCTCTTCTCGCTCGGGGATTCGGACATCGGGCATAACAGGTTTTAAAGAGAGAACTATAGAGATGAAACCTCCAGTCTGTGTTTTACCAACAGCCAAGAAGTTGTTGCCCATATATACTGCCTGACATTCCATCTGTAAGTCCACTGTAAGACCTCAGGCCCTCCCACGTCCATCACAGAGGCCTTGTTTATTTCATGCAGAGGAATCATTAGGCAGAATGACTGCTGCTGGGGCCCAGGGTAGGCCACTCCCAAATGAGCCTCGGTGATGTATAGATTACTTTGAATAAAAGGTCTTTGAAGAAACATCCAACTCAAGAGACTGACTCTCCTATTTCCTAGAAAGTAGAAAAAAATATCTCTCATGTGAGAGGAGCATTCCCTGAATCTAGAGGTATAAGGAGACCCTTATGGCAAAGATAGAGAATTCAGAACCAACCTACAAGCCTATATAAACCAACCTTGTTACTTCTTTACTACCTAAAACCCAAACTCTATGTAGTTCTTCACTAATTGGGCACCCTAAACCTAGTTTCTTTATCCTGTTACTTCCTTACTTCCCTGACTAAAAAGTATAAAAGCTGCTTGTTTTGGACATGCATTAATTAAAATTTGTTTCTTTTTCTCCCCTTAATCTGTCTTGTGTCAATTTCATTATTAGTCCAGTGACAAGGGCTCAAAAAAAAAAAAAAAAAAAAAAAAGAGGAACTCAAGATGGGTAGAGGGGGAAATTTCCCCATCCCCAACACCATATAATTTATCTTCCAAACTAGGACACTTTTGAGGAAAAAACAAAGATACCTCTCATTATAATAGCAGAATCATAAGATAAACCAGAATTATTCCCAGCAAACCAGCATGTTGGCTAACTAATTCACTGGGTCACACAGTCATCTCAAGTAGAAAGTGTGGAAGGTGCATGGTGACCTGGACTTGGTACAGTCCCAGACCACCTTATCTCCAGTATTGCATCTCCTTAAATTAGAAACAGAACTTCTGGCTTGAGAGCCCTAAACAACTGTCACAAATGATGGCACATGACAAACCAGGAAGAAAAGCATGCACTAATGGTAAGAATTAGAGATGTGAGATTTATGACGGAGTCAGAGTTGGAAGCAGTGAGGGGAGATTTAGGGCTTAATCTGAGTTTAAGGAAGTAGAGACAACAGGATGTAACATTAAAGTGAAAAAAAGTAAGGCATCCCAAACAAGGAGTTAAGGATTCAGAAAGAATGCTAAAGCAAAAGTACTGTCCTACATGCAGGGGTTGGGCAGGGGGTGGGCGAGGAATGCAGGAAGTCAGAAAAGCAGATCAGCTTGTGAAAGGCCTCCAAGTGGAGAGGAAGTACTGCATGGTTGTTAAGAGTGAAGAGCATGCATTCTAGACAGCCTGACATTGGACCCTAGCACTACACTTTCTGTGTGTGTAATATAAAGAGTCTATGCCCTTGTATCCTGAGAAAATCATCATTCAAAAAAAAACCACATGTACCCGAACGTTCATTGCTGCACTATTTACAACAACCAGGACATGGGAACAACCTAAATGCCCACTGACAAATGAGTGGATAAGGAAGATGTGGTGTGATGGAGTATCACTCAGTCATGAAAAGGATTGAAACTGAGTCATTCGTACTGAGGCAGATGGAATTAGAGTCTGTCATACAGAATGAAGTCAAAAAGAGAAACATATCATATATTAATGCATGCATATTGAATCTAGAAAACTGGTAGATATGAACGTATTTTCAGGGAAAGAACAGAGACACAGAGGTAGAGAACGGACGTGTAGACATAGTGGGGATGGGGAGGGTAGGATGAGCTGGGAGAGCAGCGCTGACAAGCCGTTTGTAAACTAGATAGCTAATGGGAAGCTGCTATGTAGCGTGGGGAACTCAGGGCTCTGTAACGACCTAGGGGGTGGGAGGGGAGTGGGAGGGAGGCCTAGGAGGGCGGGGGTATGCGTGTACACACAGCTGACTCACTTTGCTGTACAGTGGAAATTAACACAACATTGTAAAGCACTTATCCTCCAACAAACAGTAACAAATTTTTAAAAGAGTCTATGCCTTGATTTCCTTATTTACACAATAGGGATAATGAAAGCATCTTTTTAAATTTTTTTTCTATATTTTGGCTGCACTGGCTCTTTGTTGCTGCTCATGAGTTTCTCTTGTTGCAGAGAGTAGGGGCTACTCTCTAGCTGGGATACACAGGCTTCTCATTGTGGTGGCTTCCCTGGCCAAAGAGCACATGCTCTAGAGCATTTGTTTCAGGAGTTGTGGCTTAGTTACCCCTTCGCATGTGGAATCTTCCTGGACCAGGGATTGAACCTATGTCCCCTGCATTGAAGGCAGATGTTTAACTACTGGACCACCAGGGGGGTCCTGAAAGTATTGTTGTGGTGATTAAATGATTCATATATTCAATGTATTTGGAATTGTTAGAGGTCATTGAGAGTCACTAAGGATTCTAAGAAGGCAACTGGCAGAAAGAAAATACTTGGGGATGATAATCAGTGTTCTGGGTTTAGAATGGATGGAGAGCAGGTAGAGTGGAAAGAAAGAATGACCAGGAGGTTACACTGGTCCAGGCCATGAGTAGATTGCAATAGTTATGGCCCAGATAAGGCCTTGCCATAGAACCAGATGGTAGGGCTAGTTTTGGTACTTGCAAAGAAATTATAATGCATTAGGGAAGAGTTTGTGCCAAATCCAAAGATTCATTAAGCTTAAAGTCTCCCTTAGACCTGGTCTTGTCTGACCTTTCTCTTAGGGGAACTCAGCTTTCCACAACACTGAATTAAAACAATTGTAAAGTTAAGAGCCTGGGTAGGAGATGATGGGCTATTGAAGGGGATTATAAGTTTTGGAGTAAAAGAGAACATTGACTGAGATGTTTAATTCTAGATGCCTGTTCTGGATGGCTTAGAAAACTTGCCAGCCTGATCCAGGAGATGATACTTTTGAGATCCCTTCAAGGAGTAAGGTGCTTTTATTTTCTCTAACAAATATCCTTTTACATGGTTTAAAAATAGAGAAAGAAGAGTGGTGAGGAGAAGGTATGATTGGAGGCAAAGCTATAGATGTGGCTCATGTAGGAATCCTCCAGTAGCTTCTAGCACTCCATCTTTCTTACACCCCCCCCCATTGTATTCATAGTGAAGATATTGCAGTTTCCTGACTGAAACATGCCTTTAAGCAGGATAAACTCTGCCTGGTATAGCTTCCCTTCCTTCCCCCTCCACCTTCACCTAGGAAACACTTCCTTATACGTTAAGTCTGAATAAGGAATCACCACGTCTAGGAAGCCTCCCAGATTATTTTCCACTTGTCCTCACTCCAGATCCATTTTCTTACCTGCCCTCCTCTGTGCCCATTTTTCCTGGATGGCTGACCCCTAGAGAGTGCATTTTGCAGGCTCCTTTGACAGTTGACTTTCGTCTGGGTCTTGCTGATGAGAGATTCTAGCAGGAAATTGCAAGGTGGAAGGAGGAAGAGGTTGGAGCATTTTTCTGTTCCCCAGCTCCTGTTTTGTGTGTGTATGTGTGCGTGTGTTAGTTGCTGAGTCATATCCAACTCTTTGTGATCCTATGGACTGTAGCCCACCTCCAATTTCTTCTTCCCATTGAATTCTCCAGGCAAGAATACTGGAGTGAGTTGCCATTCCCTTCTTCATGGGACCTTCCTGACCCAGGGATTGAACCTGGGTCTCCTGCATTGCAGGCAGATTCTTTACCATCTGAGCCACCAGGGAAGCCTCCTGTTTTAGTGGCTGATATCTGTCAGTAACTGCATCCCCTGAGGGTGCATCACTAAGTAGCAGCCCTTCTCCCATAGTTCTAGCTCTCATGGGCTTTGGTAAATGATTCTTTGATCTTTCAGCCTAGAGTGTTAGCCGATTCCCATGATTGTCGGACTCCAGGTACCTCAACACCCCTTTTTGGCCCCCTGCCCATGCCTCTCTAAAAAGTCCATTCCAGAAAGTTCAGTCTGTTGAACCATATAGAACGAAGCTGATATCCTACCAGGACCGTGACCTTATTTTTCCCTCTTTTATGTACCCTTCCTTTTTTGTTCTGTAGCATCCTCTCCTTACATCCATCACAGTAATTATTACAGGGTGCTGTAAAGGCTAACTTGCCTGTCCATCTCCTCATCTGGATTGTTAGCTCTTTAAAAACATTTTTTTTTAGTTATTGTGCTGGTATATAGCATTCAATGAATACCTAGATCCACTTGCCTCAGACTTATGATTTCTGAATTAATGTTGTAATGCCTTTCTCAAAAATAGCTGAAGAGGGGAAAACACCTGATTTAATACAAACTCAATATGTAAGAATATAAACATAGATTTGTATGACTTTTGCATTTTGCAAAGTGTTTTATATCCATTGAGTTATCATAATAGCTTTATGAAAAATACATTCAGCTAAATGATGCTGCTGTAAAATCTGTATGTTAGTGGAACCTATGGACAAGGATGAGGTCCAGGAATCAATAAACCTGGATTCAGATGCTAGTCCTGTTTCTTTTCCATCTCATAACCTCACATACTACCTTAACGCTCTATGCCTTAGGATTTTACTTATAGACAGAGGAGAACAATAGTCCCCACCTCATAGTGACCTTTGAATAAAATAATAGGTGGGAAGCACTAGAATGGGATAAGATATATAGGTAATATATATTATTAGGCAAAAGCCTTATAAATATGACTTCCTTATTCTTGATAAAATGCTAATCTCATGAAGGTATCCAAGAAAATACTCAGTTTTACACCACTAATGGCTTCTTCTCCTAAAATAAATCTTCTTCTCCTTCTTATCTCAGGAAGATAAATAGAGAAAATTCCCTGAGAGGGCTTGAGTCTAAAGTCTCCTAAACTCATAGAAGCTTCCCCCAACTTCACACTTCAAGTTTGTCTTCACGCAGACCTTCATACTGCTTGGGCATTCCTTTAACAGATATTCTTAAGCATGTTCTGACTGGCTGACGCCTTGATACGTATCACAATCCATCACAAGAAACAAGGAGGAAGACATATTTGGAGGCACTCTGTCAAGAGTCCAAGTCTTGGCTCTGCTCCCCTGGTAGGCATGAACCTGGCAAATTTTCTAAGCCACATTTTCCTTACCTGAAAAGTTTTAAAAATAACACCTACTCAAGGGCTGTGGTTAAGAGTGATTTGAACAACAGGTGCTACATAGTGGCCATTCATAAATGTCACTTGGATCCTCTCCCTTTTAATGGAGAGGACCAATTGACAGAAGGGGGCTGGCCACACAAAGGGGCCGCCTCGCTCTGTCTGCACTTGAGATCCAGAGCATTCCTGCTGTGAGCATTGAGGTGTCTCTACTTCCTTGTCACCTCAAAATAGGGAGAGCAATGGAAGTGAAGGAATTCAGTAAACTTCTATCACCTGGGTCCTCAGATTGTGGTTCCAGTTACATTTCTTCTTGAACACATCAGTCCTACAGCAGAACCAAGCTAAGAGATGAAGGCTGCCCAGTGTGGGGTTTCTGAGCTTAAGCAATTGAGGAGAATGTCCACACATAAGGTGACCCAGTGTGTGGGTATTAGAGCCCAAGAACATATAGATGAGAAAGGATTCTGGACTGGATCTTCTTCCCAGGGAGAACATAATGGGAGAGTTCAGAAACTCGAATGGCATCCAAGGACTAAATAATAATCATGTTATTAAGACAAATAAGTTTCAAGGATCTAATACACAGCATGGTAACTGCAGTTAACAATACTGGATTGTATGTTTGAAAGTTGCAAAGAGAGTAGATCTTAAATGTTCTCACTGCACATAGAAAAAAGCTAATTATATGAACTGACAGAGGTGTTACCTAACATTGTGTAAATATTTCATTATATATATATATATATATATATATATATATATACATATATATATGTATATCTCAAATCATTACATTGTACATCTTAAACTTACTTGGGCTTCCCAGATGACACTAGCAGTAAAGAACCCACCTGCCCATGCAGGAGATATAAGAGTTATGGGTTCAGTCCCTGGGTTGGGAAGACACCCTGGAGTAGGGCATGGCAACCCACTCCAGTTTTCTTGCCTGGAGAATCCTATGGACAGGGGAGCCTGGCAGGCTATAGTCCGTAGAGTCACAAAGAGTCAGTATGACTGAAGCCACTTAGCACAAATGTACTTGCACAATGTTATAGGTCAGTTATATCTCAATAAGTCTGGGGAAATTGTCCTCATGTACCAGTGTCAGTTTCCTGATTTTCATGGCTGTCTGTGACAGCTTAAGATTGTTGCTGTTCAGTCGATACGTCATGTCCGATTCTTTTGTGACCCCATGGACTGCAGCATGTTAGGCTTCCCTGTCCTTCACTATTTCCTGGAGTTTGCTCAAACTCATGTCCATTGATTCGATGATGCCATCCAACCACCTCATCCTCTGTTGCCCCCTTCTCCTCCTGCCCTCAAACTTTCCCAGCATCAGGGTTTTTCCCAGGGAGTCATCTCTTCACATCAGGTGGCCAAAGTACTGAATTTAGGGCTGATAGGGCTCTCTTAGGAGAAGGCAATGGCACCCCACTCCAGTACTCTTGCCTGGAAAATCCCATGGACGGAGGAGCCTGGTGGGCTACAGTCCATGGGGTCGCGAAGAGTCGGACTCGACTGAGCGACTTCACTTTCACTTTTCACTTTTATGCATTGGAGAAGGAAATGGCAACCCACTCCAGTGTTCTTGCCTGGAGAATCCCAGGGATGGGGGAGCCTGGTGGGCTGCCGTCTATGGGGTCATACAGAGTCGGACACGACTGAAGCAACTTAGCAGCAGCAGCAGCAGGACTCTCTTAAATGGTTCAACTAAAGCAAGTTATTTTAATTGTATAGTAATTTCCCTACCTACAAACAAGTTCCCTTCTGAGAGCATGTCAGTAAGTCCAATTTGTTCGTAAGTCCAACAGCTAACTAGATATGCAACTAACACAATCAGCTATATAGTACTGGTACTATAATAGGTTCATAATACTTTTCACACAAATAATATGTACATAAAAATCAAGCACAAAAAATAAAGGAAACATTTTTAATCTCACTGTACAGTACCTTGAAAAGTACAGTTGTACAGTAAACATCTGGCATACAGGGGCTGGAATGCATGTTTGCATCTCTGAAAGTTCAAAACATGAAAATTTGTACGTAGGGAACTTACTGTACTTGCAGATTTTCTACACATATGAGATCATTTCAACATTAAAAAAAAATTATATACTGAAAAAAAGTCCTACAGCTAGAATTGTAAATTCTATCCATGGGAAAGAGTGGTGGGCCCTGCTTCCCACAATTACATTGTATCTTAAAGGTTTTCTTTTTCCCCTTTTATTCTGTGTGCGAGTACCAGCTTGAGTGTTTAATTTTGTACTCGGTGCTGAGAATGTTTTAAATCAGATGAGAGGACTAAGAAGGCAGAGTAGGAGTGAAATAATATACTCCAGTGATCTTTATGGATTCCCAGGGCCCTGAAAATACAAACACTCATTCTATTGAAACCCCTCCCAATTTTGCCCATAACTGAAGGCATCATGGCTACTTAAGAACTTGGCTCAGTAATTGCTTCCATAAACTATGCACTGTTGCCCTCACTAGACATACTTGGCTCAGGCCACCAGCACAGCTTACATAAAACCTCATGAGGTCCCATCAATGGGGCAGCCCCCAAGTGAGTGACCCTTGCTAAGGCCTCTTCAAAACTTGAATCCAGTTTTTTATTTCATCTTGAGAACAACTGCCATGCTGTTGCCTCAACCCAAAACCTTCATGAAGAGGGAGGTTTCCAGTGAATCTAAGGCACAAGTAGAGAAAAGACTAGATTTAGATTCAGATAAAAATCTCCAAGCATCACAATTATACCCAAAATGTGTTGCATTTGATCAGCTATTCTAGGGCCTAGAATTCAGGAGAAAAGCCATCTCCTGCTTCTACCACCTTAGGATTGCATCTGAATAAAGTTGAGAGTGGGGAGAGGTGAAATTTTTGTTTTGAAACCTCTTAACATGAAGAATCTGCCTGCTAATGCAGGAGACCTGGGTTCAAGCCCTGGACTGGGCATATACCCTGGAGAAGGGACTGGCTACCCACTCCAGTATTCTTGCCTGGAAAATTCCATGGACAGAGGAGCCTGGTGGACTACAGTCCATGAGGTCTCAAAGAGTTGGAAAAACACAACTGACTTTCACCTCTTCCTTTCAATATCTAAAGAGAATGATTTCAGAATTCAGAAATGACAGTAATAGAGACTTTAAGTGAAACAACTTTAAGTTTCTTAAACACAAAACTTATGCTTCTTATAATTTACTACAATTTGAATCAAACCAAAAACAGAAACAGTCATCTAGAGCCCCTGCTTGGAATGATACCCAGCAACAAGCCCCCGTGGAATGTACAGATACAGGAATAGAGTCTTTGCTGTAGCCTGGGTAATTGCTGTGGAGTCAGACAGACACAGGTTCAAAGCCCAACTCTGTCATTTACTAATTTTATTCTGTAGTTATTTTAATCTTTCTGAGTTTAAATTGCTTCGACTCTAAAATTGGAATTTCATTAATACTACCTGCTGTTCAGGGTTGTTAGGAATATTTTAAGATATTAAATATAAAAAACACCTAACAGAGCATCTGATTCATAATAGACATCAAGAGATAGGAGCTATTGTTACAGTTGTTATTGTATCTTTCCATAAGGAAAGAATCAGCTATGCTATGGTGACAAAGAAACCCCAAACTCTCTTAACATAACAGAGGCTTATTTTTCACTCACACCAAACGTGATGTGATTCGGGCAATCCTCCTCTACATGCAGTTATGCTCTTTTAGCCTCCAAAGTTGCTGCAGCGGGGACACAGATGGCGGAGAGGTTCTAAGAGCTGACCTGAGACTCAAATACATCACTTCTGTGCTCACAGACTATGGGCCAGCACTCGCTCTTGCAGGCCTGACCTAAAGGCATGGCATAGAGTCTTTCTGAGTGCTAGGGAGTAAAAGGTGAGTGGACACACAGCAGTATCTCTTCCACAGTAAGCAATAAACGAGCGTCTGTAAGCAAATAAGATCAATAAGAAAAGGTTGGCTGAGTTAAAGATCTTGAGTAGCATAGGAGAGACTTGTGTTTAAAAGGAGCTTTGGACAGCAAGGAGGTCAAACCAGTCAATCCTAAAGGAAATCAACCATGAATATTCATTGGAAAGACTAATACTGAAGCTGAAGCTCCAGTACTTTGGCCACCTGATACGAAGAGCCAACTCATTGGAAAAGATCCTGATACTATGAAAGATCGGGTGCAGGAGGAGATGGGGGTGACAAAGGATGAGATGATTGGATGACATCATCAACTCAGTGGACATGAGTCTGAGCAAACTCTGCGAGATAAGGAAGTACAGGGAAGCCTGGCATGCTGCAGTCCACAGGTCACAAAGAGTCGGATATGACTGAGCGACTGCACAACAACCAGGAAAGGCAGAATATAGCCAGAAAAATAAAAAAGCAGATATACTGCTTTGAAAACATGGAAGAAGAGGACTGTCTTCAGAGTGGGAGCAAAAGAAGGATTTCATGGCAGAAGAAGCATCTAAGTTGAACCTTGAATGATATTTAGAACTGAACACAGTCAAGAATAGGACGGTGTTCAGAAAAGCAAGCTGTTTTGTGAATACTCCCGCAGTTCACATTTTTTTAGTGTATGTTTAAATGGAACCTAATTTTCTGAGAGAATTCAGAATGTCCACACTATCTCATCCCATTCTGTTGCTGCTGCTTAGTCGCTCAGCCATGTCTGACTCTCTGTAACCCCAGGAACCATAGCCCATCAGGCCCCTCTGTCTGTGGAATTTTCCAGACAAGAACACTGGAGTGGATTGCTATTTCCTTCTCCAGGGATCTTCCTGACCCAGGACCAATCCCACGTCTCTTATATCTCCTGCATTGGCAGGCAGATTCTTTACCACTGGTGCCACCTGGGAAGCCCATTTCATCCCATAGCCAGAGGCAACAAGACAAGCTGAAACGGGACCAAAGGACCTATAACATATGAGTTGTGTAGGGTGTGAGCCTTCATGAAACTAGTTGCTGTTCAAGTGTTGAAGTGTGTCCTCCACGGACTCAGGGGAAGACTGAGAAATTTTCTCGATGTTCCCATTATCTGTTTCTGTGTAACAAACTACCCACAACTTGGCAGTTGGGAGTTCAGATAAGCTTCATTTGGGTGATTTTTCTGTCCCCTGTTCCATAGATGAAATCTATTTATGGGTAATTTATGAGTATTAAATTGTTGAATGGGCTGGTCTGAAAAGTTCAGTAGGGTTTTCTTCACGTCTGGCACTTTGGCAAGGAGGCAGGGAGGCTGGATTCAGCTAGGACTGCCTTCCTGAATTAAAGGCCTTGGCCTCTCCTGTACAGTAGCCTTGAAGTAATCAGACTTCTTATATGGTGGTTCAAGTCTCCTATAAAACAGGGTGGAAGCCACATAAACTTTGCAGTATCAGATCTACCATATTCTATTGCCTACAGCAAACCATGGAGTCTAGTCCTGTGAGTGATATTTGTGATTTGTAAAAAATACTTATTTGGTCATTCAGATGACCAAAATATATATATATATATATATATAGTCCTTCTCCATAGTTCACGGCTCACAGCTCCCCCAAATCTTGGAATTTCCTAAATGCGGGGAATGGTAAAGTTGTCTTTTGTTATGTGTGTGAGGTGACTTGGAAAGCACCTAAAGGATGGGCTTGGTTGCTAGAGGAGCCAATATTGTGATTAGAGGGTTGGAACTTTCAGTCCCACCTCCCCTAACTCCACCCCACCTCCTGAGAGAAGAGAGGGGCTACAGATGGAATCCAGTTGCCCATGGTCAGCAGTTTAATTGGTCATGCCTATGACATCCTTGGTGGCTCAGCAGTAAAGAATCCGCCTGTGACACAGGAGATGCAGGTTCAGTCCCTGGATCAGGAAGATCCCTAGAGAAGGAAATGGCAACCACTCCGGTGTTTTGCCTGGAGAATCCCATGGACATAGAAGCCTGGTGAGCTACAATCCATGGAGTGGTAAAAGAGTTAGACGTGACTCAGTGACTACAGAACAACAATGTATAATAAAGCCTCCATAAAATAAATAAAAAGACGAGGTTCAGGGAGCATCCAGGCTGGTGAACGGGGAGGCTGGAGAAAATGGAGAGCCCAGAGAGGGCATGAAGGTCTGTACCCCATAGCTTGCCCTGTGCATCTCTTCCATCTGGCCATGCCTGAATTATAATAAACTGATGATATGGTAAGCAGTGTTTCCTTGAGTTCTATGAGCAGTTCCAGCAAGTTAATTAAACCCAAGAAGGGGGTTTATGGGAGCCTCTGATTTAGTCCATCAGCCGTAAGGACAGGTGACAACCTGGACTTTCAATTGGTGTCTGAAGTGGAGGGTGGGAAGTGTGGTGTTGGTTGGGGGACGTGGGGGGGGACAATCTTGTAGGACTGAACCCTTAACCTATAGAATCTTGATTTTGGATGACCTTGGCCGGCAGTGGCTTGAAGCAAGGTTTTGATTCCTGGCCAGAGATTGAAGTTAGGCCATGACAGGGAGAGCTCTGAGTCCTAACCACTAGACCACCAGGTATCAGGGACCAGTGACGAGGCCCTTGGTCTGTCAGCACTATAGAAATGAATTTCCTCATAGAAGCAGAAAGTAGTGAAATAAGTAATATGTTCATTAGGAAGAAAAAGAGTATATGTGGATAGATACACAGGAGAGCTCAGAGAGAGAGTCACACCTTACGGTGGTTTGAATCACTTTTATGGGGTATTTCTCTCGGTTTTCTCTGACCAATCATCTTAATTAGCCTGGTTCTGAGTCTGTATTTGTTTATCTCAGGGTTCTCCCATGTGTGCGAGCACATCTCTAAGCATAGATGCAGTCCACAAAGAGGCCCATGGGTAGGTTGACATCACCTACAATGAAGTGGCTAGTGATAAAGAATATGCCTACCAATACAGGAGATGCAAGAGATGTGGGTTCAATCCCTGGGTCAGGATGATCCGCTGGAGGAGGAAATGGAAACCCACTCAAGTATTCTTGCCTGGAGAATCTCATGGACAGAGGAGCCTGACAGGCTACAGTCCGTGGGGCCACAAAGAGTCGGACGTGACAGAGTGACTGAATATACTGAACGCTTTGGGTTCAGGCACTCCCCTCCCTTTTTGACCTCCAAGGAGCCTTGCTGCACATGGGTATTCTGGAAGTTCCCCTTGACCTCAAGAATAAGAAATATGTAGTCTTCTAGCTCTTATCTGGGCAGGGCCCATCCTCCTCTTTCGATTGTCTCACTGTTTTCATCTTGGAGTATCAGTCTACAGGGGCGAAACTTCAGCTGTTCAGCCTGGGTCCCATCTATCTCCTGCCTCAGTCTGATGCAATCTCTGGGTAGATAGTGTCTGAATTGAGTTGACCTCTGAAGTGTATTTGAGAATTGCTTAGCATTGGTATGTGAGAATCCCCCCCACCACACACACACATTGGAATTGGTCTCTGAAGCATGGATTCAAGGAAACAGTAAATTAGACTCCATCTCTTAATGGGAGAAAATTTGTAGCCTTCTTTAATTGGCCACACTGGGGTTTGGAAGGTTTAAAACATAGAGAGCTACTTAAAAAGTTAAATCATCAAACATTTCTTGAGTCTTTCCTGTTTATAGCGAGTGATACTAGGAGATATACATAAAGCTGTTAGGAGGCAGTTTGTAGCAGTTCAGCCAGTAATATGGGGTCTCATGGCTGGTTCCAAACAGCAGGGTGAGCCATGCAAGCCCCTCCCCTTCTCCTGCATTAGGGTCCACATCTGTTGCATGGTGTGGTCATCCTTGCCCTACCAGGGCTTGAATTCATGAAGAGTGAATTAAGTGGGTAGAAAACAGCTTTGAAACCACTGTGAACTGCTGGACAGCCAAGAACGACATTTGTTCGAGTCATGAAATCTACCCTGGTTGGGAAACTGAGACTGCCAACATAGAAAGAAGTGTAAGGAATACAAGAGAGAATGTGATCAAGAATTGGGTCATAAGGCCAGCAGAGCGAGGCACTGGTCTAAGCTGGGGAAGGACTGTCCTACATCAGACTTCTTTTCCACTGAGGAGACCATACCAAGACACCCTTGAAGCTTCTGGGGGAACTCTGGGGTTAGCATTCTCAACAAGTTTGCACACACTGCTGTTTTGTTTCAGGATGGCTCTTCATTTGCAACTACCAAGTTGGGTTAGAGGAGACCTAGCTCTGTTGCTTTAATCCTGCAGGCCCCCGCCACGGCATCACAGTATATGGCAACCACACACAGATGCCCTGTGACCCATACTCTCTACAGGATGGCAGCTTCTGAAGTCTTCAGACCTCCACACAGCCCGCCAGCCCTCAGCAGCACTGTCTTTGCAGGACACTGAGTCTAATAAGCCTTGGAGCCTCTCCTCTGGTCTTCTCTTTGATCTCTGATGTATGCTTCTGAGTGAAAACTTCTGGTGGTTGCATTACTTTTGTCTAGATGGGGGGAGTTCAGCTCTTGGGGGTCAGTTTTGGGGAGAGGTCTGTTGCCATGGGCAGTTGGCCAAGCTCCCAGGATGGCTCTGGGCCTGCCTGGAGACCCCTTTGGCTCTGGTGTAGGATAGCAGGGGAAGCCAGGGGCCAGCCCGAAGTAGCCCTGGTTCCCCGAAGCTTTGTTAGGTCTCAGCAGACTCTGCCCATGGCCCTCAGAGGCTGGGCTCCTCCAGGCATGCCCCTCAGCACCTGTACTCAGCTCTGCACCTGGCCCGGGGCCTTCCACTGCGAGGTTCCTCTCACCCAGGGGCATGCGAACCCATGCTGGTTGGAGGTTCTAACAGCCAGTTTCCAAAAGGGGACTAATGAAAATGAATCAGACCAACAGTCTACATCCACCATCACACGGGAGACAACTGAGGCTCCAAGAGGTACGTGACCCTAAAGTCCCAGAGGTGAGACAGGGAAGAAATCAGACTCCTAGAGTCCAGGCAGTCACTCTGCCCAGCAGCTTCCAGCGACACCTGATCGGTTTTGTTCTTTCTCTGTTTTGTTGCCTCTAAGACAATGGTTGAATTTTTCACTCAAATCCTCTAAGTTCCATTTCCCTTGTTAGTCTCACATTTTCTGAGGCCTCTGTAGGCTTAGTATGCCTTCTCTGCACTTTTTCTAGTCTCCAATATTTTACTTCATTTTTTCAAGAACATCGCTCCTTGTTTATTTATTCAGGTCCTAGCTGTGGCACGCAGGATCTCCATTGGATCATGCGAGATCTTCCACTGTGACTCAGACTCTCTAGTTGCATCCCACAGGCTCCTGGGATCTTGGGCTTAGTTTCTGTACCACACGTGTAATCTTAGCTGCACCACCAAGGATGAAACCCACATTCCCTGCATCGCAAGGCAGATGCTTAGCCGCTGGACCACACAGGGAAGCCCCAAGTCTCCGGATTGTAGATTGGCCTGCCCCCTCCCTGCTGTCAGTCTCAGCATCCTGGGGCTATAGTTGTCCTCTTCCCTAGGAGTCAAGTTTCTTCAGTGTTACCACAGACACAAGCAGTATGTTTTTCTGCACAGGCTAGAAAACTGCGCTCTGTGTTTTATTCAAACTTCTCAATACCTTTTTGCTACTTCTCTTCCACACCCTTTTCTGTGGCTTCCTGGGTCTTTTTGGGCAGACAACCGGCTAATGAGCCAGCATTGACATGGGTCATGTGAAGACTGGCAAATTTCTAATGATTTCCCCTTCCTCTTTTATTACACAAGTTTTTCCTTCTTGTGTATATTTTGGTGTAACTGGTCTTGCCAACTGGGAGCCGACTCAAAGAGTTCTTCTATAGAACTGTTTCTCTTCCAGTGCAGAGGGCTTTCTGGGAAAGAGGACAGGCCTGGATTTTCTTCAGATACTGCACGTGAGCTGGATACAGAGTCAGAGACACCCATGGTCTATCCCTATTTTCTTAGGGTACCATCTGCCTTTAACTCTTCCAAGCCAAACCTTCTGCCAGTCTGAACCTCATCATGATGCCTGATAGTGAGCTTCTTACCCCTGATGAAGTATGTCCACGTGCAGGGTGAAGTTTCTGTGCTGTTTGGCCTCATGCCTGCAGGTTTCCTAACTGGCTGCATTCCCGGTGAATTTAAAAAGTTCTTACTTCATTGCCGAAGAATTCAGAGACACAGTGATAGGTAAGAAGTGGATTTATTTAGAAAGACACATACTCTACAGAGTGTGAGCCATCTCATAAAATGAGAGAGCCCTGAAATAGGGTGTGGTTAGTTTTTTATGGGCTGGGTAGTTTCACAGGCTGATGAGTGGGAGGATTATTCCAATTATTTTGGAGAATCCCAGAGACTGGGCTTTTCCAGGAATTGGGCCACTACCCACTTTGTGGACTTTTATGGTTAGCCTCAAAGCTGTCACGGCGCTGGTGGCTGTCATTTAGAACGCTAGTGTATTACAGTGAGAATATGATGGGGCTCAAGGTCTATTGAAACTTGACTTCCACAGTCTTGGATCCAATTGGTTCTAATCAGCCTTTGTCATGTCCTGTGGTTCTATCATCCTTTTGAGGGTTGTACACTGCCTTCTCCCCTCCTATTTCATCTGGTTGAACTCCATGATCATTGCCTCCAGGCCTTGCGAAAGCAGGGCTTAGAATCTGTTTCCACCGAGTACCATGGCCTCCCAGGTCTTCCCACCAGGGACATCACTGAGCAGAGAGCTCCCTATAGCTCTGGTGAAGCTTAAGTGAAGGACAAGAAGGGGCCAGCCAGTGAATACTGAGGTCAGTGTTGCTATTACTGTTATTATTGCCAGGGAAGGGCCTTACCTTAAACAAAGTAAGATGGCAGCCTCCAGACTCAGGCCTAACTGAATGTAAACCCTGACTCTGGCATTTGCAATGGTATCTTGGGTGAGTCAGGTGGCCTCTCTGAATCCCCCTCATCTGTAAAGTGGGTACATTGGTACCAACCTCACACGATTTTAAAAGGTCAGAACAGATGTAAACTGCCTAGGAGAGTAGACCTTCACAGAGGTGAACAACCCTCTTTTCCCCCAGTGGACTGGAGATTTTGGTAGCATGCAGGTAGATGGGCTAGGAGATACTTGGAGGCACAAGGACTCCCAAAGGAGAGCTTAAGACACAGTACAGGGGCAACCCTGCCAACTGGCCCAGGGGAAATTGCCCACCTTTCCAAGGACCCAAACCTTCTCCAGAGAAAGCTCTCCTGGCCATTTACCCCTGGGACTGGCTGATACAGGAGCCAAACCAGTCAGCTCAGGTAAGTCTATGGGCATGCACGCATGCATGCTTAGTCACTGCAGTTGTGTGGGACTCTTTGGAACCCTATGGACCCTAACCCACCAGGTTCCTCTGCCCACGGAATTCTTCAGCACAGATCTGCAAACCAGGGAACAGTCAGCCCCCTGAAGGGAAGAATCCCACTAGAAACCAGAGCCTGTCACCAGTGTATTAGCTGAGAATAATGAGCTCAAAGTGTGGTGCTGGAGAAGACTCTTGAGCATCCATTGGACAGCAAGGAAATCAAACCAGTCAATCCTAAAGGAAATCAACTCTGAATAGTCATTGGAAGGCTTGATGCTGAAGCTAAAGCTCTGATACTTTGGCCACTTGATGCAAAGAGTAAACTCACTGGAAAAGACCCTGATGCTGGGAAAGATTGAGGGCAGGAGGAGAAGGGGACAACAGAGGATGAGACAACTGGATGGCATCACCGACTCCATGGACAGGAGTCTGAGCAAACTCCGGGAGCTGGTGAAGAATAGGGAAGCTCGGTGTGCAGCAGTTCATGGAGTCGCAAAGAGTCGGACAGGACTGAGCAACTGAACAACAGCAAGATGAGCTTTGAACATCACTGACCCGCCCTCAATGCCCTCACTCCTGCTCCCCCCCACCCCCAGAGCCTCAGTCAGATCTTGGGTCATGTCGGACTCCCCAGCTAAACAGTGAACTCCTCCAGGGCCAGCACCTGCCTCTTCACCTCCCCAAGAGCCCCCTGCAATGCCCAGCACAGCAGAGACATTCAATAAACATTTGCTGAAATGAACTGCTGGGTACCAGAGGTGCTGCCTCCGCTGAGTCTCTGGGACCGAGGAGCGGGCTTCCAGCGCCAAGCATCCAGGCTGCCCGTTCTCACTTCCTACCCAGAAAGAGGCCATCCCTGGTGGCTCAGAGGGTAAAGCGTCTGCCTGCAATGTGGGAGAAAGAGACTGGCAGTGGCTTCGCTGCATCTTCCGAGGTTCCCTTATGTGCAGGAAAAGTAACAGCTTCCCTCCTGATGCCTATTAACTTCAGTGCGTCTAATTATCCTCTGTACAGTTGGGTAAGTTTGAATCACCTGACCTCCTTGCATCAGTTTCAGGGTTTTAAACGATTGACAGCTCCAATTACCTGTAATTAGACAGGATTAAAACCATCCATCAGGCAAGTTTTATAGATAGACCCCATGCTTCCTATATCTTTATTTAAGATGGGTGGGACAGGTTGGTGGGGAGAGGGCGTGACAATGGCAGGATCGCATTATTTTCTCCCTCGGGATCTCTCTCCATCTCTTTAAAAGAGACCTGAGAGGAGACCCTGCTTCTGGGAAAGACTGAAGGCTAAAGGAGAAGAGGGTAGCTGGAGAATGAGATGGTTAGATAGCATCACCGACTCAATGGACATGAATTTGAGTAATCTCCGGGAGATAGTGGAGGATAGAGGAGCCTGGCGTGCTACAGTCCATGGGGTCTCAAAGAGTCGGACAAGACTTGGTAACTGAAAAACAAAAACAACAAAGAGGTCAGATTGGGAGAAAATAATAGCAAATGAAGAAACAGACAAAGGATTAATCTCAAAAATATACAAGCAACTCCTGCAGCTCAATTCCAGAAAAATAAATGACCCAATCAAAAAATGGGCCAGAGAACTAAACAGACATTTCTCCAAAGAAGACATACAGATGGCTAACAAACACATGAAAAGGTGCTCAACATCACTCATTATTAGAGAAATGCAAATCAAAACCACAATGAGGTACCATTACACACCAGTCAGGATGGCTGCTATCCAAAAGTCTACAAGCAATAAATGCTGGAGAGGCTGTGGAGAAAAGGGAACCCTCTTACACTGTTGGTGGGAATGCAAACTAGTACAGCCACTATGGAGAACAGTGTGGAGATTTCCTTAAAAAACTGGAAATAGAACTGCCATATGACCCAGCAATCCCACTTCTGGGCATACACACTGAGGAAACCAGATCTGAAAGAGACACGTGCACCCCAATGTTCATCGCAGCACTGTTTATAATAGCCAGGACATGGAAGCAACCTAGATGCCCATCAGCAGATGAATGGATAAGGAAGCTGTGGTACATATACACCATGGAATATTACTCAGCCGTCAAAAAGAATTCATTTGAACCAGTCCTAATGAGATGGATGAAACTGGAGCCCCTTATACAGAGTGAAGTAAGCCAGAAAGATAAAGAACATTACAGCATACTAACACATATATATGGAATTTAGAAAGATGGTAATGATAACCCTATATGCAAAACAGAAAAAGAGACACAGAAGTACAGAACAGACTTTTGAACTCTGTGGGAGAAGGTGAGGGTGGGATGTTTCAAAAGAACAGCATGTATATTATCTATGGTGAAACAGATCACCAGCCCAGGTGGGATGCATGAGACAAGTGCTTGGGCCTGGTGCACTGGGAAGACCCAGAGGAATCGGGTGGAGAGGGAGATGGGAGGGGGATCGGGATGGGGAATAAGTGTAAATCTATGGCTGATTCATATCAATGTATGACAAAACCCACTGAAATGTTGTGAAGTAATTAGCCTCCAACTAATAAAAAAATTTAAAAAAAAAAAAAAAACAACAAAGAGGATACCCAGGCCTTTAAGAGAAGACACTTCTTGCTGAGGACTAGCCCTGCCTTGGTTTGCCTGGTGTTGGGCTTGGCAACTGATAATGGAAAGAGCAAAATTCTAACTAGAGAGTAGGGGGTGGGGGAGGGGGTGCCGAAATCTTTTTCAAGTCTTTAAAAAGGAAAAATCACAGAGGCTGTAATCCCTATTGCAAGGCTCACCAGGAGTGCAGGCATAATGAATCTGGCTCCCCAGCACTTTATCCTGCTTTTGTTTACCTAACAGTTTGACAATGCATATTTATGCAAATCGGCAGTGGGGCTGCTCTGGCTGTTCATTAATTAGCATCTGATTCCTCCTGTGCTAGCTAGGCTTCCAGAATTTGGGCTAATTTGATAAACAGTTGATTTTCCCTCAAAGGTCTTTAACGTGCCATCTCAGTCAGGATTAAACCTGAGTGGCAGGGCCTGGCCTGTGAGACAGGATGGCCGCCAGAACATGCAACGGGGTCAAAGGGGCTGAGAGTACAGGAAACTGAGGGACCTTAGAATGTGGAAGCTGGAAGATGCCCTAGAGGTCAGTAAGGCTGACCTGGAATTAGGATGCCGCAGGTTCAATCCCTGGGTCAGGAAGGTCCCCTGGAGGAAGAAAGGGTAACCCACTCCAGTATTTTTGTCTGGAAAATTCCGTGGGCAGAGGAACCTGGTGGGCTACAACCCATGGGGTCCGAAATAGACCTGACTTAGAGACAGCACACAAACAGTTGTGGATTTCCGACCTCACTTCCCTTTGGGTAGTTTAGAAGGTTCTCTGTGCAATCGGCTCATTTAATCCTCACAAAGGCTTAATAAAACACATTCATGGAACATCATCTGATTTCATCCTCATACTATCTTATTCACACCAGCCCATTTGACAGATGAGGGAACCATGGCTCAAGGAAGTCTGGGTAAAATTGCCTAAGCTGGGATTCAAAGCTGACTGGACTCTGTGGCCTTCACCCTGTTGCCAGATTTGCTAAGAGGCTGTGAACACCAGCAGCAGAGCTTGGAGAAGCAAACTGACAGAGGATGAAACGTCTGAGGGGGATCCGGGTGGTCCACAGGACAGCGACCTTGGAGGAGGCCGATATCACATTTTAAACTGTTCAGAGCCTGTCCCCTCTGCTGGGAAATAGCAGCAGGAAAAGGATGCAAGGCCTGGACTGGAAGCGAGGCAAGGAGGCACAGGGCGCCACTCTCAGTGCAGCATGGAGCGGTTGGTTTGGGGGGTTTTCATTCTGTGACACTTGGGAGCAGAAGCTGCAAGTCTGTGAGCAGACATGATCCCTGGACAGTGGTGTCTGGGCCCAGCTGTTCCCACCTCGTTGTTCAGTCGCTCAGTCATATCCGACTCTGCGATCCCATGAACTGCAACAAGCCAGGCTCCTCTGTCCCACCTGGAAGCCGATTTGCTCCAGACACCGCTGCTCTGCTGTGCCTGATCCCCTTCACTTCACCCCTCTGCTGTTTTTTCTTTTCTTTTTACTTTTTTGGGGGCTGAGCTGGGTCTTTTTTTTTGCAGGAACCAGGGGCTTCTCTAGCTGCGTCTCACTTATCCCCACGCCCGATGTATGGCATCTTAGTTCCTCGACCAGGGATCGAACCTGTGTCGCTTGCTTTGGAAGGCAGATTCTTAACCACTGGATCACCAGGGAATTCTCCACCACCCCTGCTGTTTGTGAGGCCCTTTGGTCCTTCCTGGGTCAGACCAGCACACAGAGGTACACGCACATGCCCGTGGCCACACACACTCACGGACAGAAAAATACACACATGAAGGCGGCACCCTTGCATTGACCTTCCTCCCCATCTGCTGCTCTGAGCACAGAAGCCTGGCCGCCCCACAGCGGACCGCACCTCTGGCTGCATGCCAACCCGAGCTTTATTAATGCATCCATCCAGTGTGCATCTCACTGATGCCGTGGCTGCTGTTTTTAGCCACATTGAGTGTGAGAGGTGAGGAGAGCACAGGAACGATTTGTCCCTGCAGGGACTGCAGGCGTCACGCCCAGGGCAGCCTGGAGCTCCTGGGGATGGAAAGCCCCTCCTCTCAACCTCCAGCTGGGAGCCACCCCCTCCTCTAAACCTCTCTCCTGGCCTGGGCTCACACTTGGCAGGTTGCAGCCCCAGTTCTCATAGGTAAAGAGTTGGCAGTGATGGGATGAAAACTGACAGTGATGTGAAATGAAATCGAATTCCCCCACTCAAGTCTCTGGGAAGCACCCCTGTGAGTCCATTCAGGTGCTTTCTCTTCTCCAGATGCATATTATCTTCATTTTGTTTGCAGAAGGACTCAAATCCTGAGTGTCCGCTTACTGCCCGAAGCCAACCTGGGCATCCCAGCCCAGTGTCCCTTCCCTGGGTGGGAGAGGCCTTAGAACAGAGCTGCTCATTAGCAAACCAGCGGTAGATTCCCTCTTCTCTGCATCCTTTAATCCTCCCTAAAACTCAAACGGAGCCTTTGTTTCAAGGGAAGGAAAACAAATAGCTGGTCGCCAAGCAGTTAGGGATGAGGGTCTCCACCAGCAAAACCAAAGGATCTGGCTGGGATTAACCTTAGAGCTCTAGTAAGAGAAGGACACACACACCCTCCTAAGAGGCCCCTCTGAGCCCTGATGCTGAGCAGAGCCAAAAGGTCTCATTATGCCCCGATGGCATGCACAGCATGGGGGTTGGTGGGCTCCGAAAGCTTTGAACTGAAATTAAAACAACAAAACCCATTAAACCTGTGATCACAGCCCTGCTGTGGAGAAGTTCATGACCACATTTAGAGAATAAGCTTAAGCTGTGTGGATAAAACCTGGTTTGGAATCCCAATTCCGCCTCCAGACCCCTCCTGCACTTGCCTTCTAGTGAGGGAATCACCCCCATCGTATAATAGCAGCCTCACCTGGAGTGGCAGCCCACCCCAGTACTCTTGCCTGGGAAACCCCATGGGCAGAGGAGCCCGGCGGGCCACAGTCCCTGGGGCTGCAGAGAGTTGGACGTGACTGGGGGACTAAACAATAGCAACGGCAATCACCGTCTAGGAAGGCCACCTGACAACGTGCAGCTGAGCGCCTGCTCAGCCCTCTAACTCTGCTTTAGCATTTTTGTCAGACAAGGGAGGGCAGGGGTTATAGTACCCAGTTTGCAGAGGAGAACTGTAGGATCAGAGAGGCTGAGTGATTCATCTAGCTTTGCTCAACAAGAAAGTGCCAGAGCTGGGCTAGACACTACCGGTGCCAGCCACCCCGAGGCTGAGCTGGGGAACACCTTCAAGAGGGGAGTGCCTCACTGGTGTCCCCGGCTCCTCCTCCCAGAGGTTCCTCTGAACTTGTCCCAAAATGTAGCTTATAGCAGATTTGGGTGACTTTTGTTCAGTCACCTTGACATTTTTTCCACCTTGATTCTGCTCCTCTCAGAATGCTGCTTTTGGAGGCTTTAGCCAACCTTTCAGGTGAGAGGTGGCCTCCTTGGCTACCTGCCCCTCCCACCTGCCACAGGTGAGCATCCTGTTCTTTCCCACATTTACTACTTGTGGCTTCAGAGTGCCTTAGGTTGCTATTTTGCACAGAGCACCATGTCCACTGCACACCCTGGCGCTTTGTTCTTCTGAAGCCCAAAGGGCATGAATTGGAGGGGCACCTCCCAGAATATGAAAGGCCATTTTAGAAGACCCTCCTTTGCCACCCTTGGTACCACCCTTCCCTCTAGGAGATGAAGTGCTGTACTTGAAAGAGGTCCCTACCCTCCCTCTCCTACTGCTTTGCCAGAGCTAAAGCAGGGCCTCAAGCTATTTCCAAGGCTTTGTTATTCACGTACGAGATGTTTGCTCAACTGAAATCCACCCCAGCTTCATTTTGATGTAACACCACAGCTGAAGTACTGTGCTGTTCTCCTGAGTTACCTGCTCCATGCCTCCCACTCAATCTGCCATAGGTGCACGATGGCTGCGGGAGGTCAGGGCTCACTGCCTCCTTCCAGACTTAACTCATTCATGCCTTGCTGCTTGTTTTTTATTCATTTTGCCTTAAAATATATATATACAGGATGTCCACCTTTATAAAACAAATACCTTCCAATTTCACTCAACTCCTGCTCCCAAAACAGCCCTCCCCACAGTTCCTTGCTCCCACCCCATCCACTCCCACAGCCCCCATCATGTAGAGCATCTTCTGAAAAGGGGCTGGAATGAAGGATCCCCAGGAGCATCTGCTCCTCCCCTCAGGAAACATCCCCTGCATGTGTCTTAGGCAGGAAAAAGTAATTCTGTCTGCTGAGGTTTCTTGAACCCAGCCAAACCCTCTCTGTTTCAACAGTCTTTTATATAGATCAATAGGCCATGCTTGTGGTTGTTTTACTGTACCAAAGTGCTCGTGAATGTGTGGTGTCCGAAAAAAGAGAGAGAGAGAGAGAAATCAATAAGGCAAGTATACCAAGAGCACATTTATTATCAGGAAACACTGCCCCATCAGTCACTGGGGCCGCTGTAGGGTCAGGGGCTAACTCTGGGGAGTGAGAATGACCTGCTTTCCTTACCCCACCCCCACTCATCACTTTGTGGCAATTTCAGATGTTTTCAGTTCTCAGCCCCTTAAGGGAATGTCACAACTGTGTGCATTGGTAGGGCAGGTAGTCGCAGTTAGGACAGAGGAATGGTAGAGATGTATATGCCCTTCTTGTCTGACCACGGGCTCAACATCTTGGGGGGGTAGAGAGTGAAGAAGGCCAAAGTTTGGGGTACACCTTCTAAGTGGAATTCACTGAACAGAAATGATATCTGCTATACTCTGACAATAGATCTAAAATGCTGAGTGACCATATTACTTACAACACTAACCAAGATGCTTTTAGGAGTGAAAGAGGGCAGTTTTAATAGTATTTGTACTAGAATCTACCCCAGGCTAGCCAGCATCATGTTGTTCTGCTTTTTTTTTTTCCTTCTAAAGCAAGCCACTGCTTTCAGGAGAAGATCTGGATCAAGGAAAAGACACACGCACACATGCACATACACAAACATGAATATTTTTGAATAAGAAATTCCAATTATAAATGTTCGGGATGATGAAGTTTGGCTTGACAGAATTCAAGGGTAAATTGAGCTCAACAAGGTATGACAGTGAAAGATTGCCCACCATGACCAGTAAAATACTAGGAGGCAGAGCTTCTCACAGCCTCAATAGGACGGGACCACCCCACCTACACTGGGCTACCCTCCACCCTCTGCACCACTTCCCCCACCCTTGGCAATGAACCTAGATTCCTACTTCACTGGGACTACCCTGAGATCTACCCTGAGATGGGCTTCCCTGGTGGCTCAGCTGGTAAAAAATCTGCCTGCAATGAGGGAGACCTGGGTTTGATCACTGGGTTGGGAAGGTCCCCTGGAGGAAGGTCCAGTACTCTGGCCTGGAGAATTCCATAGACAGAGAAGCCTGGATGGCTAAGTCTATGGGGTCACCAACAGTTGGACATGACTGAACAACTTTCACTTTCTGTAGTCTCTCCCATTAATAACAGTAATAATGAATTTTTAAAAAAATATCCAGATCTGAGAGTGAGGTGAATAGAGAGAGTAGCATGGAAGCACTTACACTAACATATGTGAAATGGAAATTCGCTGTATGCCACAGGGAGCTCAAGCTGTGGCTCTGTGATAACCTAGACGGGTGGGAGAAGACGGGCGATGGGAGGGAGATTCAAGAGGAGAGGAGGGACACATGTACACCTGTGGCTAATTCATGTTGGTGTATGACAAGAATCAGACCAATATTACAAAGAAGTCATCAATTAACAACAAATAAATATAATTATTTTAAAAAGTCCAGATCTTATATCATCCTCTTGTTAGCTCTATAGTCCTTTTTTTCACAGCCAAACATCTCAACAAACATTATTTTATACTTTAAGTTTCCACCTACTTCCCATTCATGCCCCAATCTGACATTTGCCCCCATCTCAACAATGAAAGAGCTCTCAGTAAAGTCACCGAAGACCTTCATACGGCTAAATCCACTGCGTGCATTCTACTTTCCTGTCACTTGACCTCTTGGCATCTTTCAATAACCCAGTTGACCAATCTCTCTCTCTTTGAAACAGTCTTCTCGTGGCTTCTCAGCGCCACAGAAAACTTTCCTGGTTTTCTTACTGCCTCTCTGCTCTTTTTCTCCTCAGCTCCATTCCAGCCTTCCAAGTCTACTCAGTCTTTAGCTATCGGTTCTCCTCTCACAGGCTCTCTCATGGCCCATTTCCTCTTCTTTCTGCTCTCTCCCTAGGTGATCCCATTCCCATTATGACCCCAATGACCATCTCTAGACCGCTTTCGATCTCCAAGATCTCCAAGCTCCAGAGCCTGAGATGTCCAAGTCTGGCTTGGAAAGTGCTGCCAGAACAGTATACAGCTCAAGCATCTCAAACTCAAGGTTCTGCTCTGGTGGTCCCCTCTTCAAGAAAGCATCACTTTTAAATTCTCCCAGCTAATCATGATAGAAACTCAGGAAGCATTCTTCAGATGTCACCCTCGTGCTTCGTATCTAATCCATACCCAAGTTCATTTGTTCCTCCTAAGTTTCTCTCAGAAATGTCTTTCTCCCTGTCACAGTTCTAGTGCATCTTGATCATATGTCTTCATATGGACTCCCCTTACTTGTCTTCTGAATCTACCCCCTCCTCAGAGCAATCAAAATCTCATACACACACACACACACACACACACACACACACATATCTGTATATGGTGGTACTGGTTTAGTTGCTAAGTCATGTCTGACTCTTGTGACCCCATGTACTGTAGTCTGCCAGACTCCTCTGTCCATGGGGTTTCCCAGGCAAGAATGCTGGAGTGGGTTGCCATTTCCTTCTCCAGGGGATCTTCCTGATCCTGGGGGTTGAACCCGACTCTCCTGTCTCCTGCATTGGAAGAGAGATTCTTCACCAACTGAGCCGCTAGGGAAACTGGTATAATAGGGGGTGGAATGAGATTGGAGCCTTAGGAAAGGCATCATAGATCATTAAAGACTTTATAGATCATAGTAAAAATACTGCTCTTTGAAAAGTTTTAAGCAAAAAAGGAATGAGTATATATATAAAATAAACTACATATATATAATATATAATAAATAGTAAATTGTGTATATACATATAATAAATTATATAATATATGATAAATTAAATAAATATATAATAAATTATATAAAATTAATATATAATATAAATGTATATTTGTATATAATATAAATTATATGTACTAAATAATAAATTACATATATGTTCATTCCATTTTTGGCTTAATTTTTTTCAAAAACCAGTGTCTTTACTGTAATCTAGAAACTCCTACATAATCTAAGGCACTTTTCCTACAGCTCCAATTTCATACCATCCCCTCTCCCCAAGTTGTTATTTTCCAGAAACACGGCTTTCTCATTTCCTCAAACATCCCAACATCTAGCCTCAGGGAGACTTCCCTCTGGCTCCGCTTATCCCATTCTCACTGCAGCTGGTTCATTTCTACCTAGCCTTCCAGTCTCAGCTTAAATGCCTCACTTCACCACCCTCAATTAAGTGCCTTTGCATTTCGCTCTTATGGCATCTTGTAATTCCAGTTTATTGCACATGTAATAACCATGCTAAAGAATTATTTGTTTTTGTGGGTCTTTCTCAAGAGACTATAAACCTCATGACCGCATCACTTATTTTACCTGTATATCCCCATGTCTATTTTATAGTAAATGCTCAATAAAAAGTTGATGAATGAATGAATGTTACACTTTTAAAATAATGGAAATAAACTGGAGGCTGTTCAGAAGAGAGAGATCACAGAGAAAAGGCCATGACACTAAAAAACACTGCAACAACACATGGGGATCTGCCATATAATTGACAATACAATTACTGTCAGCCAGAGACTTCTCTTTTTTCCCAAATTTCAAACTTTTTATTTTGTATTGGGGTATAGCTGATTGACAATGTTGTGGTAGTTTCAGGTGAATAGTGAAGGGACTCAGTCATATACATACATGTATCCATTCTCTCCCAAACCCCCTCCCAACCAGGCTGCCACATAACATTGAGCAGAGTTCCATGTGCTATACAATAGGTCTTTGTTGTCAACCAGGTACTTCTAAGGACTTTATATACATTGCCTTGATTTATCATCAGAGCAATTCTTTCAGTTTTACTGTTATAATTGCCTTCTCTTATGTAAGGGAGTTGAGGCAAAGAGGGACTAAATTCCCTCAGAGTCACACACAATTTATAAGTAGGGGTTGGGGGACGGCACAGGGAGGCTAGCCCTAGAGTCTGAACTCTTACCAGCTCTACTACACCATTTCTAGAAGAACTAAGGGATAATCTTCTGATGGAAAGAAGGAAACTTCAAATCCATTAACCACTGATATTTTTGTTGGCCAGTCACTAAGTCATGTCCAACTCTTTGCAACCCTATGGACTGCAGTATGCCAGGCTTCCCTGTCCATCACTATCTCCCAGAGTTTGCTCAAATTCATGTCCATTGAGTCGGTGATGCTATCCGACCATCTCATCTTCTGTTGACCCCTTCTCCTCCTGCCTTCAATCCTTCCCAGCATCAAGTTCTTTTCCACTGAGTTGGCTATTCACATCAAGTAGTCAAAGTATTGGAGCTTCAGCTTTAGTATCAGTCCTTCCAATGAATATTCAGGGTTGATTTCCTTTAGGATTGACTGGTTGGATCTCTTTGCTGTTCAAGGGATTCTCAAGAGTCTTCTCCCAGGACCACAGTTCAAAAGCATCAATTCTTTGATGTTCAGCCTTCTTTATGGTCCAACTTTTACATCCGTTCGTGACTACTGGAAAAACCATAGCTTTGACTATTCAGAACTATGTTGGCAAAGTGATGTCTCTGCTTTTTAATATGCTGTCTAAATTTGCCATAGCTTTTCTTCCAAGGAACAATCATATTTTAATTTCTTGGCTGCAGTCACCATCCACAGTGATTTTGGACATGCAGTGTAAGTGAAAAAAGAAAGCTTCTTCTATATTGACTCAAGGGACAGAATTAGAATCAATGATGAATTGAATACAGGGGGAAAATTTTTGCCTCAATGTAGTCAGGGAAATATCAATAATCTCAGATATGCAGAAGACACCACCCTTGTGGCAGAAAGTGAAGAAGAACTAAAGAGCCTCTTGATGAAAGTGAAAGAGGAGAGTGGAAAAGTTGGCTTAAAGCTCAACACTCAGAAAACTAAAATCATGGCATCCGGTCCCATAACTTCGTGGCAAATACATGGAGAAATGGTGGAAACAGTAGCAGACTTTATTTTGGGGGGGCTCCAAAATCACTGCAGATGGTGATTGCAGCCATGAAATAAAAAGATGCTTACTCCTTGGAAGAAAAGTTATGACCAACCTAGACAGCATATTAAAAAGAAGAGACATTACTTTGCCAACAAAGGTCCATCTAGTCAAGGCTATGGTTTTTCCAGTAGTCATGTATGGATGTGAGAGTTGGACTATAAAGAAAGCTGAGCACCAAAGAATTGATACTTTTGAACTGTGGTGTTGGAGAAGACTCTTGAGAATCTCTTGGACTGCAAGGAGATCCAACTAGTCCATCCTAAAGGAGATCAGTCCTGGGTGTTCATTGGAAGGACTGATGTTGAAGCTGAAACTCTGATGCTTTGGCCACCTGATGCGAAGAGCTGACTCATTTGAAAAGACCCTGATGCTGGGAAAGATTGAGGGCAGGAGGAGAAGGGGACGAGAGAGGATGAGATGGTTGGATGGCATCACTGACTCAATGGACATGAGTTCAAGTAAACTCCAGGAGTTGGTGATGGACAGGGAGACCTGGCGTGCTGAAGTTCACGGGGTCACAAAGAGTCGGACATGACTAAGTGACTGAACTGAACTGAACTGAATGGGGGAAAACTTGGAATAGCTAGATCTACCCAAAAACAGATTAGACTGCCTCAGGCGGAGGTATTTAAGTAAAGGCAAGAAATCAACTAGATATATAGAAGACAAATATGTAGGCAAGTTGATTAAACCCTTTGTTGTCTATTGTAACCTGACAGTCTGTACAATTTATCTCCCACACTTTACACATTTCCATGTATTGTACTGAATGATGATAAATACTTTAGTGCCATGACCACAAATCTCCATTATCAATAAAAAGATTGCATTAATTTACTATTTAATAAGGTGGCTTCCTCCAATTCTTTTTGAATGAGGCAGAGGCTGACATTTTTTGAATAATTAATTGAATACTGAGACAGGTGAATGAACTCATTTTGGAGCAACTGGCAAAAAAAGAGAGAAAGGTTTCCAGGTTGATCCACATCCAATCAGAAATTCAATTAACCAGAACGAACATTCCCCCTAGCATTTCAGTTAATCCAGGTTTTCACATAAAGCCTTTCTCCCCACCTAGTCTTCTAGCCACTTTGTCTGAGAGTGGCTAAATTCTGTATCAATTTACATGTTTGTTTACAAAATACACCATAGACTGGGGGGGAAAAAATCTCACTGGTCTAGCCTGTTGTTCCTCTGCTTCTAAAATAATTCTGTGGTAGGCAGGGGGAAGGGGGAAGAAATGAAAAAGAAAGTAAGAAAAAAATAAAGGAGCTGGTATGAGAGGCCTAAACACTGCAATTTTCCAACCATTTTCGTCCAAATTGTCTGCAATTTCCCAGTGGCCCAGGCTCCAAATTACAAGTGAATGTTGGGGTAGTAATCCCACTAGAGCCCAAGTGCTGTCGCCATCATAACAGCCAGCCCCTCAACAAAACAAGCGGCCACACACCTGCCAAGTCTGCCCAGCCTCTGCCAAGGCAGAGTCCACATTTATAGCAGAGCAAGGCTGAGGAAACGTTACCCGAAGCCCTCATCTAACTTCTCTTGCTTCTGGGAAGAGTCCTCATCTAGGTCTGCAGGAATCTGTTAGAGACACACATTTCGGACATTATAAACTCCCTCTCTTCATCCCCTCTCTCCCCATCCCTTTACAGATGGGAAAACTGAGATCCAGAGAGGTAAAGTGACTTCTCTGAGGTCACATAGCGAGTTACTTTAGCAATAAAGTGGATGCTTGGGGCTGCAGGTATCTCTTCTTTCTCTGCTTCCTTCTCTCTGACTGACCTGGAAGAACTTATCTCTTTGCCAAAGCACCTTCTCTATCCATGTGAGACTAAAAGGAGCAATAGAATGTAGAAAATGTATTGTTTTTTACCTAGGAAAGTCAACTCTAGGACCTTAGAAAATAAAATCCATCCATAAATGGGAAAAAAAAGTCATATACCTAATGGGATGTGAATATCTTGAGCCATTGAAAGTTCATTAAAATTCATAATGAAGCTGACAATTAAACACATAAATACATGGGGTGGCAAGCATTAAATCCAATTATTGCACCTCTGAAAATCAATTTGTGCATGCAGTGATTAATTTGTGGCTGTCATTAATTACCAACGACAAGATCAGTATGCAGCTACCACTTGACTGTCACTGCGTGTTGTCTGAGGAATGGGTCCATCCTAGAGTTCTGGTGATTCTGGGTTGCCTGGAGAAACCAGTTATGAGCTCCTTCACAAATTTGGTCCAGTAGGAAGAGTTCTGATCTATGGTTCAGAAAACTCTGACTTCTCTACCACGGAAGTGTATGTCCTTGCACAAACTGATCTTAGTAATTCCCTGCTTCTCGGTGTGATGCCTGGTGATAATTTTAATGTCATTTACTCTATCCCACCATTTCTGATGTGCTAAAGTCACTTAGGTACAGATTCCAATATCCCATTCTACCACCTCCTACCTGTGGGAAACTGGGTGTGTTATTTAATTCCTCTATTTCTGTATATAAGGATGCTGGGAAAGATTGAAGGCAGAAGAAGAGGGCAACAGAGGATGAGAAGGTTGGATGGCATCACCGATTTAATGGATGTGAACTTGAGCAAACTTTGGGAGTTGGGGAGGGATGGAGAGGCCTGGAGTTCTGCAGCTCATGGGGTCACAAAGAGTCAGACACAACTTGGTGGCTGAACAACAACATAGGAGGAGGATTGATGAGATTATCACAAACAGAACCTCTAGAACAGGGCAAGGCACACAGCAATCATTATTATCATATACCAAGTTTTATCAGCCTGTTTGTCTGCAAAGGTGAAGTTTTGTTCCTAAGAAGAAACCGAAGAAGCATGGGCTTCCCGGGCGGCTCAGCAATAAAGAATCCACCTGTCAACGCAGGAGATGCAAGAGATATGGATTCAATCCCTGGATCAGGAGATCCCCTGGAGGAGGAAATGGCAGCTGCCTGGAAAATTCCATGAACAGAGGAACCTGGTGGGCTACAGTCCATGAGTTCATGGAGAGTCCTGGACATGATTGAGCACACACACACAATAATGGAGCTTATTATTATCCTGGTTCTTCTGATCTCTCAAGCTTGTTGGGTGGGCAGGCCATCAACCAAAAAATAACCTATAAAAAAAGTCTTTTGCAAGCTGAAAAGTTCTCTAGCAACTGAAGATGAATGTTTCTTCCTGAGGTAGAGGGAAGGGGTTAACTCTTGAGGTCCTGAGATTAGGGCAGCATCTCTTTATCTAGAACTTCAGGTGGGAAAGAATGATTCATCCAGCATCCCTGTGCAATCCCTTCTGGGTGGGCAAAGTGAATCTTCAACCTTTAATCATTAGAAACAGCCTAATCCCTGGATAAGGCTGCTGTCTATGGAAAATACTACAGGTGACAGGAAAAGTCACTTCCAACTTTCACAGTATATGCCTAACTAAGTGTTTTCTTATAAGAAATTTATTTGTAGGAGTAAGAGAGAAACACAGACCTTTTGGTATTGAGAAAGACATTGACATTAACATATAAATATTCTCAATGTCTTAGAAAATTAAGGAGATGATGCAAAAAGATGACTTCAAAGGGACAGCTGGAGGACTCAGAAAATAACTTTGCCAGCATTCCCATTTTGCCCAGGTGATTTCGTTAACAGGTGTCCACCTAATACACCCAAGGCTCTGTGCATGCGTCCTTTGAATAGATCAAGAGCACATCCCTCTCACTCCCAGCCCCTCCTCTCCCATCCAACTCTGGCACCTGGACCAGTCTCCCCAGCATGGAGCTTCTGGAGGGCATACAACCAAGATAACAAGCAACAATACTCTCAGAGTGCTTGGTACTCTACAATAATCAAATTGGCTTTTCTGGAGAACTTGGAGATTAATGAAGCTACTCACTACCTCTCTATCACCCCCTGCCTGGAAAAAAAAAAAAAACTTGTTTGATTGTTCACTTCAGGGGAGGAAAATGAGAGAGATGTAACTTCATACAGAGTTGAAACACTCGTCTTAAATCATCTCCTCTGGACGTAGCTCTCTGGGGCTGCACAGGGCTTCTGCATCTGAGAGCACAACAGCAAGCTGAAAGATTTCATCACACGCTGCTGGGCAGCTCCCCTGTCTCTGGCTTGAGGATTCCAGTGTTCAGCCACATCCACCTGGAGTAATGTATTACCTAGGATGCTAGCCCTGGTTTCTTTTTCCCTCCAAAAGTGTGAGAGGCAATCATGGCAGAGTGGTTGTTCTGTTAGTAGTGCCAGAACTCCAGATTTCTCTTTGTATCTATTTGTGGCTTGTTACAGCTTATGCGTTGGAAAGTGTTTCTCTTTTAATTGATACCAAGAGGCTGCTTGCTCCTTTAAAGTGATTCAGGACTGGAGCTGCTCATTAAAGGAGAGAATAGAAGGTGGGGCTGAGATGTAGCTAATTATGTCAGGTTTGAGAAAAAGGGCAGGTGAAGGCTTTTCATCTGAGACCTTTACAGATTGCTAAATTAAAAGAATGTCTTCTGCTGATAAACAGGTTGGAGCCAAGCGATGGAGCACAGCTACTGGGAGGTCAAGGCCAGGGTTTCTGGGGAGGTTTCTCCTGTCATGGTGAGCTTTAGAAATTGATGAGCAGAGGGATGGAGAAGACCTGGGAGGAGTAAACTGTCCCTCCATCTCCCTGCATGACTGAAGAAAGAGGGGCCCAGTCAACTGTAGGCCAAATTCACCCTGCAGCCTGTTCTTGAATATATTAATAGTTTGGGGGGGGGGGTGGGAAAGAATGAAAAGATGAGATAAAATTATATAACGTGAGATCTATGTGAAATTCAAACTTCAGTGCCACACAGTTTTAGCAGAACACACATTACTGGCACATTATCTATGGCTTCTTCTGTGCTAAAACAGCAGAGTGGAATAATTTTGACAGAGACAGTATGGCTCATCGGTTCAGTTCAGTTCAGTCACTCAGTCGTGTCTTTTTGTGACCCCATGGACTGCAGCACGCCAGGCCTTTCTGTCCAGCACCAACTCCCCGAGTTTACTCAAACTCATGTCCATTGAGTCGGTGATGCCATCCAGCCATCTCATCCTCTGTCGTCCCCTTCTCCTCCTGCCCCCAGTCCCTCCCAGCATCAAGGTCTTTTCAAATGAGTCAGTTCTTCGTATCTGGTGGCCAAAGTATTGGAGTTTCAGCTTCAGCATCAGTTCTTCCAATGAATATTCAGGACTGATTTCCTTTAGGATGGACTGGTTGGATCTCCTTGCAGTCCAAGGGACTCTCAAGAGTCTTTTCCAACACCACAGTTCAAAAGCATCAATTCTTCAGCACTCAGCTTTCTTTACAGTCCAACTCTCACATCCATACATGACTACTGGAAAAACCATAGCCTTGACTAGATGGACCTAGTGTGGCTCATAATGACTAAAATATTTAGTCTCTGGGCCTTTACAGAAACCATGTGATGCCCCTTGCACTAAACTGAATGAGAACAGGTCCACTGAATGTTGGACAGTAGGTGGGAGTTGTGGAAACTGTTGTGGACTGGGGTGAGAAGATCTGTTTTGGAAACCTGTCTCTAACTCTGAGAAGAAAAATCATATCCATCTCTGAGCATCTGTAAAATGGAAATAAACAATATATAGTCCATGAATGTTATTTTGAAATTTAAATAATATGAGATATATGAGAGGAAAAAACTTTGGCATGATGCTTGACATAGAGTAGATACTCCATAAACAATGACAGGCAACATCATTCTCAGCACTCATAATATGGAAACAACCTGAGCGCCCCTTACGAATAAGGTGTAAAGAAGACGTGGTGTTTATGTGCGATGGCGTGTCACACAGGCCTGAGAAAGAAGGAAGTCCTGTATTACTGACAACATGAATCATCCTTGAAGACATTATATTTAGTGAGATAAGTCAGACAGAAAAGTATATACTGTATGATATCACTTATATGTGGAATCTGCCAGAGCCAAACTCATAGAAACAGAGTAGAATGATTATTACCAGGGGCTGAGGTTTGGCAGAAATTGGGAGATATATCTCAAAAGTCCAAATTTCCAGTTATAAGATGAATACATTCAGGGGATCTGATGTACAGCATGGTGAATATGGGTAACAATTACATACTATATGCTTGAATGTTATTAAGGGAATAGAACTTAAATGTTCTCAATAGAAAAAGAAGTGGTAATTTTGACATCATGGAGGCTTTAGCTAACACTATGTTAGCAATTATATTGCAATACACAAGTGTATCAAATTAACACATTGTACACCTTAAAGTTATGTAAAATTATATGTTAATTATATCCCAGTAAAGTTGGGAAAAAACAACAGAATGAATTTTAAAAAGTCACAAAAAGCCGTTTTCAAAAGACTGCATATCTTCAAAGGTCCCATTTTTTTGGTTCCATTTCTTCAAAGAAGTTCCATATCTTCCTAGCCAGTCTTGCCCCAGATGACCTCCTCTCCCCTTAATGTCTGCACTATCTGACAAATTTCTCTCTACACAACCTCTCGGTGTTGGCTTCCATGGGCATCTAGCTCACTCTCCCTTTCAGATCTCAGGTTAGTGCCAGGCTGACACATTCTCTGCTGCCCAGGAACTAGTTGAAAAGATGTGTGCACATGCACCTGTAAGTGAGAAGCACCAAGTTTGGTGTTCAGATCGTACGCTAGACAAGTTCATGCAGCACTAGGGTGCTCAGTGAAGGCTTCACAAGGGAGGTAGGGCCTGGGCATGGACATTCTCAATTTTGATTGTACAGAATTTCCCCCAGATAGAGAAGTAGCATGGGGCATTCTAAGCTCTGACAGTACTGTGTGAGCCAAGGTGTGCAGACTGTTTCAGGAATGGGGTGACTAGATTGCCGTGGAAGATGGGAAAGTGAAGTTCTCTCAGTTGTGGCCAACTCTTTGCAACCCCATGGACTCTAGCCTGCTAGACTCCTCCCTCCATGGAATTCTCCAGGCAAGAATACTGGAATGGGTTGCCATTCCCTTCTCCAGGGGATCTTCCTAACCCAGGAATTGAATCTGTGTCTCCTGCATTGCAGGCAGATTCTTTACCATCTGAGCCATCAATTAAATTAGGATGTTTGGGGCTTCAAAAAATAGAAAACCAAAGTCTAACTGGATTAAACCTAGGAAAACATATTTTCTCACATAATTAGAAGTCCAGAAGCAGAGCCTGAGTTCGGGAACAGTAGGACTCTAGTTCAGTTTCTCTATAGTTTCTCTTGCCTCTGCCCATCTCTGTCTAGACTTTGTTCTCAGACTAGCTTCCCATATGGTATTGGGATGGCTGCCAGCAACATCTGAACTTCCTCACATCCAGCAAAATAAAGGGAAAAAACTATCTCCCCTACTCCTGAAATGAAAGTCTTTCCCACCACTCTGACTGAGCCAGCTGATATCACATGGTCACTCCTGGCCCAATAGTAAGCTGACTTTCTGAACTAGTCTCTAAACAGGAATGGGATTACGGTGGGATTACTATGACTGGCTTAGACTAACCAAAATCCACCCCAGGACCCAGTTTCCCCAAATCACATAGGCTGTACAGAACAGGGATGATCCCCTGCGTGGGGGATCTGAGATACTAGAAAGAAGCAAGGAGAACCAGATGCTGAGTTAGCTATTAACACTGTCCTCTGCAGCTCATAAATCACTAGAAAAGGCGTGATGGAGCCAAGCTGCAGGGAACAGTGAACAGCAGACTCAGATCTTTAGATGGCATCATGAAGATAGACGTGGTCCCTCTGACTGTTCCCTATCATAAGCAGCTCATGAGTAAATTTATAATAGCCTGAACAAACCTGGAAAGGACTGAGCTAAAATGTTGAGGATGGGGGCAAAAAAGTTGTTATAATCTAGACTTCACTTTGATGTTCCACGCAGAATAGACAAAAATCATGTTTAAGGGGCTTCATAATCAGCCTTGTTACTGGCCCAAAAGCTTCCTCCAGTCTTAATTACTGCTACCCAGGAAAATAACTCTTCTCTTTGGCTTTCTCTCTACTAGAGCTTACTAAGAATAGCATGCTCACTATATTTTCTTAGAAATGACAGAAATATTCCTGGTGCTTGGGTTAAGTAATTAAGATTTGCTGTGGGAACACTGAGGAACCCCATAAAATGGTTGCGTGGCTTGGTGAATGAATTACTCAGTGTTTAATTACTAAAAATTACTATCAATTACTAAATGTTACTGCAAATTACTTGCAGAATAGACACATTTGTTTGTGGCTATTAATGACTTCAATTACTCCTCACAGGTAATTGGTTTCTGCACGCAGATGGGCACCAACTGTCGAATAGGAGCTCAGCAGTAAAAAAAAAATGCTGTGCTTCTTTCAGTTTCTTCCAGTTAGAGGCTGCAACCTCAAATATTGGTGCCACCTTTCCTAAGAGTTTTCTGCTACTTGCACCTGCTTCCCTTGGGACTCCTAGAGCTGGAAGAGTCCCTTGGGGACCTTCCCTTCTGACATCCAGAGGAAGGAGCAGGACCCAAGAGATTAGTGGTTACTCAGAATCACATAGTGAATATCAGAACATCGCTGAACACCAGAAACATTCTGCTAGGTGAAAGAAACCAGACACAAACGACCACAGATTGCCTGATCCTATTTATGCAAAATGTCCACAACTGGCAAATCTATAGGAACAGAAAGTAGATTAGTGGTTCCCTGAAGCTGAGGAAAAAAGGTGGGGGAGTGGGGACAGGGGAAGAGAGTGAGGAGTGACTGCTAATAAGAATAAGGTTTATGGAGGGGCTGACAAAGATGTTATGAAATTATATTATGGTACAGGCTTCCCAGGTGGTGCCAGTGTGAAGAACCAGCCTGCCAATGCAGGAGACGTAAGGGATGTCTCAATCGCCGGTCAACCCCTGGGTCAGGAAGATCCCCTGGAGCGGGGCATGGCAACCCACTCCAGTAGTCTTGCCTGGAGAATCCCATAGAGAGAGGAGCCTGGCAAGCTACAGTCTATAGGGTCGCACAGAGTTGGACATGACTGAAGCAACATAGCATACACACTGGTTGTACAACTTTATGCATATGCTTAAAAATATTGAATTATACACTTTAAATGGATGGACTTCATGGCTTATAACATATCTCAGTAAAGCTTTTACAGCAAGTGTGTTTAATTATAGTTATATGGCGGGAGGGCTGGATCAAAGAGCTACCCCTGCTGACTTCCACTTTGTTGGTCCTCCCGCTGAATCACCCTGCTTCAGCATATGCCCAGCTTGCTAGAAGGCACAATTCACCGAAGATGATATCTATTTAGACTCATCATTAAAACCGTGGTCTTATTTATGAAGGGCTCACTTCTAGCTATTTGTGTACTATTAAGAGGACATAAACCATGTTCATTAAAGTAGCATAAAATGCAACAGGAAAATGCACTTCATAACAGAAAGTCAAATAAAAGATCTTTGCTTGGGTTCCCCCCCTGAAAAATAGAGCTTTTGACAAAGGTCTGCCAGAAGGCTGTTTAATTTGAGAAGTGATCCTAAGGAATAGGATGAGTAGGGAGAGTAAAACGGGAAAAGAGCAAGTCAATCCATGGGTACATTGCTGAGTAGACTCAGTAATTGTGAACAACTGGGACTCAGCCCACTAGGGATCCCTGAAGAGCAGTATACACCGGGCTTTGGAACACAAGATCTGGAGAGAAGATATTCATGGATTGGTTCCTGACCCCACTTTGCCTCAAGGGATGTTTAACTCCCTTTCTCTTGGAAATTGGCATATGAGCCAGCACAGTTGAATAGGATCCTGCAGTGTCCTCCAAGGTAGAGACAAAGAAGTCCAGGAACAGAGATTAAGAGATAAGCTGGGCAGCCTAGTTGACTCTGGTCACAACCTACTGTGAACACAACCTACTGCCACAGCAACTGCCAAAACCAAAATGTGAGTCAATGGTTTGATTAAAACTGACAATTTCTGCTCTGGTGTTTATCCACATAAATGTGATAGCTATCCAAAACACAGAATTCTTAAAATTCAACAATAAGAAAAATGAAGATTTTGATTAAAAATGGGCAAAAGGTTGAACAGATATCTCATCAAAGAACATACACAGATGACAAGTAAGCATATTGAAAAGGCACTCAACATCATGTCATTGTCACTGTCCAGTTGCTAAGCCATGTCCAACGCTTTGTGACCCCCATGAGCTGCAGCACACCAGGCTTCCCTGTCCTTCACTATCTCTCAGAATTTTCTCAAACTCTTGTCCATTGTGTTGATGATGCCATCCAGCTATCTCATCCTCTGTCAGCCCCTTCTCCTCCTGCCTTCAGTCTTTCCCAGCATCGGGGTCTTTTCCAATGAGTCATCTCTTCGCATCAGGTGGCCAAAGTATTAGAGCTTCAGCTACAGCATCAGTCCTTCCAATGAGTATTCAGGACTGATTTCTTTTAAGATTGACTGGTTTGATCTCCTTTCATGCCAAGGGACTCTCAAGAGTCTTCTCCAGAACCACAGTTCAAAAGCATCAATTCTTCAGTTCTCAGTCTTCTTTATGGTCCAGCTCTCACATCCATCCATACATGACTACTATAACTTTGACTATACAGAACTTTGTCTGCAAAGTAATGTCTCTTTAATATGCTGTCTAGGTTTGTCATAGCTTTCCTTCCAAGAAGCAAGAGCCTTTTAGTTTCATATATCATTAGGGAATTTCAAATTTAAACAACGGTAAGATATCACTACCCACTTGTTAGAATGGCCAAAATCTAGAACACTGACACCAAATTCTGGCAATGATGTGGAGCAACAAGGACTCTCACTTATTGCTGGTGGAATTGTAAAATAGTATAGCAACTTTGGAAGACAGTTTGATGGTTTCTGGCAAACATACTCTTACCATACAATCTAGCAATCGTGCTCCTTGCTACCTGCACAAATGAGGTGAAAACAGGCCACACAAAAGTCTACATATGAATGCTTATAGAAAATTTGTCCATAATAAAACTTGGAAGTAACCAAGATGTCCTTCAGTAGCTGAATGGATAAATAAACTGGTACGTTCAAATAATGAGATAGTATTCATTGCTAAAAGGGAATGATTTATCAAGACATGAAAAGACATGGGATATCTTAAAAACATATTATAAAGTGAAAGAAGCCAATCTGAAAAGGTAACCCATTGTATGATTCCAACCATGTGACATTCTGGAAAAGGCAAAACTATGAAGAAAGTAAAAAAAAAAAAAAATCATTAGATGCCATGGGGTGGAGAAAGAAAGGGATGAATATGTAGACCAGAGAGGATTTTTAAGGCAGTGAAACTATTCTATGTGATCTATCATAATGAATACATATAATACATCTTTCTAACAATAGAATGTACAATAGTAAGAATGAACCCCAATGTAAAGTATGAATTTCAGGTGATAATGATCTCTAGGTCCATTGATTGCAACAAATGTTGCACTGTGATGCAGGTGTCCATAGTTGGGGAGGCTGAGGTAGGAGTGGGGAAGAAGAGGGTAGATAGAAATTCTCTCTGTGCTTTCCACTCGATTTTGTGCAGACTGAAAACTGCTCTGAAAAATGAAGCTTATTAATTTTTTAAAAAGATGAATCAAGAGGGTGGGGATGCCAATATGAGATATTATATATTATAATAACAGGCTTCCCTGGTGGCTCAGTGCTAGAGAACCCGCCTGCCAATGCAGGAGATTTGAGTTTGATGCCTGAGTCAAGAAGATCCCCTGGAGAAAGAAAAGGCAACCCACTCCTGTATTCTTCCTTGGGAAATCCCAAGGTCAGAGGAGTCCTTGGGGTCACAAGAGCTGACACAAATTAGTGACTGAGCATGAATGCATTATAATAACAGATGCTCCATTGACAGTTCTAAAAAGAAGCAAATTTAATCAAAGCTGAGTTGGTAATGGGGGATAAGTACCTTCAGAATAGAATTCACCTATATCAGGATGATTGCAGAGTTTTAATGGAATTCTAGCCTTCCAGCGCTTGGGGTGAATATGACATTGGCTAAAAGTCCTGTCTACACTCTTCAAATAACCATACTCAAAGATGAGTTCTCACTGTGCTCTTCCCATGCTCCAGCATCCTCCCATACCCTTCGCTATAGTTTGGTGATCTTATTCTCAGGAAATTTTTCTTAGATGAGTTTCACTTCTGCACAAATCTTCCTCCTGCCTGTCCCTGGGTCTCCGTTTATGCTATTGCTTCTTTCTAGCCTATCCTCCTCTACTTCTCCTTCTCTCTCACTAGACACAGATGAACTTAGAAGGGCTTTGTGTGTCTTGTTTAATTCTCATTGTAAGCCAATTATAGAAGTACCTGATTAGTCTCATGTTCCAGGAAATCATGGCACCCAGAGGTGAAGTAACTGTGAAAGATGACACAGCTTCTTTACAAGTCAACATGTGTTTAGTTACTTGTCATGTCCAACGCTTTGTGACCCCATGGATTGTAGCCCACAAGGCTTCTCTGTCCATGACGATTCTCCAGGCAAGAATACTGGAGTGGGTTGCCATGCCCTCCTCCAGAGGATCTTCCTGACACCGGGATCAAACCCAGGTCTGCCGCATTGCAGGCAGATTCTGTAACAGTGAGCTACCAGGGAAGCCCCAAACATCAACATATGAACCCAGATGATCTGACTACAGACCCTACACTCTTAAACACTATGCTGTTCTGCCTCATAGACATCAGAGATACAGCTGAGTGATTTAGGAGAGTTTACCACAGGCATCATTTACAAGGTTATGAGCAAGGTTAAGAGACTACAGCAAAGGATTAAGAAACATCCTGGGGACAACAACAGATGTCCCCATCACACAGCCCTAAGGGAAAAGGAGTGAATGGTAACTGAAATCTGGGGAAGGCTGTAGGAAAAGGAACCCAGTGGGAGCTGTGGCCTTGGATAAAGAAATCAGTCTGCCAATCTGCATGCCAGGAAGGAGAGAATCAGAAAAAAGTATCCTGACCTCACTCTGGTTTCCTGCCAGTGCTTCCCACTGACTAAACTCTAGTGAAAGCCAGAGGGAAAAAGGACACACCGATACAGTCGTAGAGATCAGTGTCCTGGACACAGGGCAGGGAGAAGGATGGAGGAAAATTCTGGAGGACAAGTGGTTAAAAAAAAAAAAAGAAACTACAGCATTAAGTCTTAGCTAAGATCCAAATACCAGTCTGATTCTAGGACCGTGTTGTTGTTTTGTTTTGTTTTTTTTCCTAAGAGAGGCTCAGAGAGGACAGCTGCCCCAATCTTGTATCCAACTAAGCAAAGCCAATTCTAAAATAGGAGCAGGTGTAGTATCTGTCAAGGCCATCATTAATGGGCATCGTCAAGTGTTCTCATCTCCAGTACACTCAGTCCAGCTTGGCAAAAATGCCCCTGATGCGTCTCCTAACACAGACATGCCTTTGAGGATTTCACTCAGTCTAAGGATCACAAATGGCTTGAACAATATCTTTAGAAAATGAGGCTGACCAAAATACCTGAATCAAACACAGATAGCAGTTCTCAAATTCCACGCTAATAAGCACAGAGAAGACTTCTAAATCTTGACCATACAGAACTCATTTACATAGTTCCAGGCCCAAAGGCTTGCAAAAAAATTATTCTAAAATACATCTTGCAATCAAATAAGTTTTTCCTGTCCTAACTTAAATGAGTCAAGACGTGGAAGACATAAAAGGGTGCCCTAACCACTGTGGTTTTCTCTGAGCCCTGGCAGCTATGAAGAGCTCAGCAAGCAATGGCTGATCACATTATTGAGTTCTCACTGGTTGCTAGGCCCAGTGCCGAGCACTTGGCTAACATTGCTCTCCATGGCCCCCACTGCGACTCTAAGAAGAAAGTACCGGGACTCCCCTGGTATTTGGTTAAGGATCCCCCTGCCAGTGCAGCGGACACAGGTTTGATCCCTGGTCCAGGAAGATTACACATGCCGCGGAGCAGCAAAGCCCATGAACCATGACTACGGAGCTCATGCTCTGCAACAGGAGAAGTCACGGCCGAGAGAAACCTGCACACTGCCACGAGAAAGTGGCCCCCAGCTGCCCCAACGAGAGAAAGCCTGCAGGTAGCAATGGAGACCCAGCACCATCATAAATAAATAAATAAAAACAGATACAGTGGGCTTTATCAATGTTTATAAAAACTTTAAAGAAAAGCAGAAAGTGCTATTTTGAGTTTCATTTAGTAAACAGGAAGCTGAGGTTTATGGTGATTAGATCAGAGACATCTTCTACGTGCTACTCACTGGGCTAAGATCAGGAGAGAATGCACAGACGAAAAAGAAGTCAATGAACTTGAACTAGAGGGAAGACACTGACAAAAAATCCTTGAGTGGATTGAGTGGAAAACAGGGTAAAGTTTCCCAATTTTCAGAAAGCAAGTGGTCAGGGTGGACAAGGCGGTTAGGGCAGTTTTGCATGGTGTGGTGGATATTGAGCTGAGGACCAGGCCAAAACTAGGGGAGGAGCAGGGTGATGAAGGCGGGCATGTGGGAAGGTGCTGGACATGGTGTACATGACCATGATGGTCAGGCGCTGGCTCCTGGAGGAGAGGCATCAGAGGCAAGAAGGAAGTTCGGGGGCGGGGAGGGGATCTTGGCTGCCCTTTGCCATTCTCTCCCGATCACCAGCTCCACCATGCCTGGAGAAGATCCTGATGCTGGCAAAGCCTGAAGGCAGGAGAACGGGGGCAACAAAGGATGAGATGGTTGGATGGCATCACAGACTCAGTGGACATGAGTTTGAGCAAGCTCCGGGAGACGGTGAAGGCCAGGGAAGCCTGGTGTGCTGCAGTTCACGGGGTTTCAGAGAGTCAGGCATGACTGAGTGACTGAACAATGACAACAACCATGCCTCCATGTCTCAGCCTCACACAGCCCAGAGCCTAGCTTGCTCTGCCACTCCTGGCCCTGCCTCCTGGAGCTCTGACCATTCCCACACTGCACACTCCCCACTCCCAACAGGCTCTGTCTGACAGGTTGTAAATAGCCTGTTTGAAAATTAATTGCATGTTTGGGGCTGGTGCTTGCCATTTGTAATTGCTCATTCTTTCCCCGGCCACTTCCTCTCTTCCTATTTCCTAGGTTCGATTCCCAGGAGGCAGAACCAAGAGCCTCTGGGCAAGTGACTGCAGGAGATGATGAGGTCCCATGGGCCACACATTTCAACCAGATTTGCTGACCAGGAAGCCTCTGTGCACCGAAGACTTGCCTCAAGCCATAGGACAGAAAAGACAGAAATGAACTCACTCCTTCCTAAAGAACTCTTTGAGCAGCAGTGCTCTGGCTACAAAGATGTCTATCATGACCTAGAGCACATGGACCATCCTTTACTCCAGCACCTGGGGCAGCAGAGGCCAGCTCTCCAGTGATGCCTATCTACTAGATCCCTCCTAGCACCCTGCTTCCCTTAGGTCCCTCGGACATCAAATGATCAGCATTCATTTACTGAACACCTACTATAAGCAAGGCTGCCCTAAGAATTCTATGTGATGGATATTCCCCTCTGAGTTGGACACAGTGCTATCAGACCCAGGCATTGCAATCTCCACATCTCCTCACCTCTATTGGCCTGGTCCTGCTCAGAGATAACTGACCAGTGGTGGAGCAAACCCTCCTAGTGGTCCACCATTTCCATATTTGTGGCTGTTCAGTTGCTAAGTTGTGTCTGACTCTTTTGCAACCCCATGGACTGTAGCCCACCAGGCCCCTCTGTCCATGGGATTCTTCAGGCAAGAATACTGGATCAATTCCAACCATTGAAACTCAAACTCTTTGGCTGCTGAAGTTCACTCTGGCTTGAACTTCAGCTAGTTCAACTGGTTCAGCTAGCCCTCAACTGCCAATAGTGCAGCCCTCAACCAGTGACTAACAGAGGCTAACAGAGGTTGAGAGATAAACAGGCCTCCTCCCTCACATCTCAGGCAGGATAACGTTGAGCTGCATATTCCATACTGGCTTCTAGATTTACCAGCAAAATCATCCTTCATTTGCCTACAGTGGAAGCTTGCCTGAAAACACAGTCTTCATTGGCAGTCTTCCTTTACTGTCTACTGAAGATCCCCTGGAAAAGGGAATGGCTACCTGCTCCAGTATTCTTGCCTGGAGAATCCCATGGACAGAGGAGCCTGGTGGGCTACAGTCCATAGAGCTGCAAAGAGTCAGACATGGCTGAGTGACTGAGACTGATGTTTAGCATCTTCTCCAAGTAAAATCCTTGCACTTGTGCCTTTGTCTCAGAGTCTCCTTGGGAGATCCATATTAAGTCATTTGGCACCAGAAATGGTATCAAAATGGATATTCTCAGAATGGGATTCTGAAGTTAGATCCCTTTCTGGCCAGATGACAAGGGTCCCGTTACTGGTAATAAATGGGGTGAAATATGATACATCACGATCATATAAAACACAAAACCACATGAATGTCCTGATCTGCAGATGGAACGAGGACTGCTGAAAATCGGGTCCTTAATCTGCTTTTCAAATGTCACAGAACTCTAAATGTGGCTGAATTCACAGGTGTGGCAAGTTTGCTATGCTAACATTAGAAAAGGCACGGGATTCTGAGACCTAGAATCAGTATATCTAGGCAGATGCTCTTCAGAATCATATTAATCATACCTGAGGAGCAAAATGTGGAAAGAGCTCCAGATACTCTGGAAAGACACATGTGCACTGGTTACTGGAAGTCAACCTGGAAAGAATAAGGAGCTTGGTGTGTGTGTGTGTGTGTGTGTGTGCTCAGTCATGTCCAACTCTTTGTAGCCCCATGGACTGTAGCCCACCAGACTCCTCTGTCCATGGAACTTTCCAGGCAAGAATACTGGAGCTGGTTGCCATTTCCTACTCCAGGTGGTTGCCATTTCCTACTCCATTTCCGCCCCAGGGATTGAACCTAAGTCTCTTACAACTCCTGCATTGGCAGGTGGATTCTTTACCACTAGCACCACCTGGGAAGCCTATTGCATCAGTGAAAATGTTAGGGGGCTGGTGGTCTGCAGCACGTTAATTTATCCTCTCCAAGGTGAAGCTCAAGTTATTGTATGTGCATCTACACCATTTAGAAAAAGGTCTAGCAATTGGTAGTCTTCTTTGGATTTTTGAGGAGGGCAAATGCAACTCTTAAGAGTGGCACATTTACCCAGTGGCTTGGAAGGCTGTCAGTTTTAAGTAGTGACAGGTGGCGCTAGTGGTAAAGAATCTATTGCCAATACAGGAGATGCAAGAGATGCTAGTTCGATCCCTGGGTCGGGAAGATCCCCTCGAGGAGGGCATGCAACCCACTCCAGTATTCTTGCCTGGAAACTTCCATGGACAGAGGAGGCTGGTGGGTTACAGTCCACGGGGCCGCAGAGAGTCAGACAAGCATGAATACACAAAACAAAAGAGGGCTCTACAAAACTTGGAAAAGTGGCCCAATGCTTGGCCCATGTGATTCATCAGCTCTGATGGCTTTTAGAGATATCCACGGTGCTTCCCTGATAGCTCAGTTGGTAAAGTCTCCACCTGCAATGCAGGAGACCCCAGTTCGATTTCTGTGTTGGGAAGATCCACTGGAGAAGAGATAGTCTACCCATTCCAGTATTCTTGGGCTTCCCTTGTGGCTCAGCTGGTAAAGAATCCATCTGTAATGTGGGAGACCTGGGTTTAATCCCTCAGTTGGGAAGATCCCCTGGAGAAGGGAAAGGCTACCCACTTCAGTATTCTGGACTGGAGAATTCCATGGACTGTATTGTCCCTGGGTCACAAAGAGTCAGACATGACTGAGCAACTTTCACTTTACATGGTAGATAAGGATGCTCTATGGTGTTTCTAAAAGCCAACATTTCTGAGTTGAGGTGCAGATCTGTAGGACTCTGGAGCAAGAATGAGGCATCTACAGCAAAGCTTTATAATAACAATCACTCAGCATTAAAAAAAAAAAACAGTGCCAGGAGTGCTGCTAAGTCACTTGACTGTGGAGTATCAATGACTATGTTATTCTAGGTGTCAAAGGTGAGCTGGACAGTCTATAAGGTTGAATGGACACAGCAGTAATCATTACACAAGGCAGGGTGGCCTAAACCTCCTTATGCCAACTTCTGCTACTGCATCAAACATCTCAGGCAGCTCATATCTCTGGCTTCTCCTGCCGAATGGACAAAATAACACCCAGGCTTGGTTCATGAAAGGGTCAGCTTGTTATTTTGCTACTGGCATGAAAGGGACTGCTGCCATAAAATAGTCCCACTCAGGAACATTCATGAAAAGTAGCAAAGAGTGGAAAACCCTTCAGTGGGCAGAAGTCTGGGCAGTAAATTTGTGTATGGAGGGTGAAGCAGCCTGACTTTAGGTTCCCAGGTGGCGCTAGTGGTAAAGAACCTGCCTGTCAATGCAAGCGATGTAAGAGACTTGGGTTCGATCCCTGGGTGGGAAAGATCCTCTGAAGGAGAAAATGGCAACCCACTTCAGTATTCTTGCCCAGAGAATCCCATGGATGGAGGAACCTGGTGGGTTACAGTACATGGGGTCACAAAAGAGTCAGACACAACGGAAGTAACTTAGCACATAGTACATACATTCTTAGGCAGCTGAGGATGGATTGAATGGTTGCTTGAGGACATGGAAGGAATCATTGTGAAAGGTCAGGGACAGAAGCCTGGGAGAGAAGCCTGTGTGTGGCCCCATGAGAGTGGGCATGGAGTTTGTAGGAAAGAGTGCACCCACATCAGGGGAAGTACTCAACAAGCAGGTGGATGGGAAGACTCAACCAGCAGCAGACCAGGAGTGCCCACCACCACACTGCTTACATAATGGACTTATGAATGGAGCAGTCGTGCAGCGGAGGTGGAAGCTATGCATGGATCCAACAGCATGGACTCCTTCTCACCAAGCCTGAGAGTCACTATGCTTCCAGATGGCTGACTTGTCAGCAACTAAGATTGATGCTAAGTCCCACATGTGGTACCATCCCTCAAACCCAACAGCCACTTGGTGATGAACTGATGACACTGGAATCCTTTCGGCTGGAAGAAGCAGTGATTCCAGACAGAGCTGCTTCATACATATTTGGCGCATTGCATTGCTGTTTTATCCCCAGTCCATCTGCCAGCTCCATCACTTGAGGCCTTGTAGAACATCTGATGCTTTGTAACAAATCCCCGTATCATTCCCTCAGACCAAAGGATACACTTCATAATAAAACAGAGATGACACTGTGCATAGGACACCTGAGGAGATGGGGTCTGAGCCTACATGGCCAGAAATGGCATTCAGAATCCCTCCACAGGGTGGTCCAGTAAGGATGACTTACTGCCTCCATGAAACGCCAGACTGCTGAGCTGGTGCGGCCATGCTGCTAGCACCACTGGCATTGAATGGGGGCTATAGCCACTACTTAAGAATCAAGATGCTCCCATCATCTCTATCATCACCAAAAGATGACCTAATCGGCAGCAGGTGCATTTGTCTGACAATTTATGCTTTGGGCGGAGGAGCCCTAACTCTGAAGGAGGTTGAAAAAACAATTGTGTGGTGTTTTCTAATTCTATGGCAGAAATGGGGCTCTAATTCCTACCATGATTCTCTGAATCAGAATGCAGAATTCTCTGAACATTGGAAGGAATATTAGATGCTAGACAACTGAAATAAATGACAAATATCCCACACATAATCTTCTTTTAACATTTTAACTTCTTTGATTTTTTTAATTGGAGGATAATGCTTTACAGTTGTGTTGGTTTCTTCCACATATCAACAAGAATCAGCCGAAGGTATACATACGTCCCCTCTCTCTTGAGCCTTCTTCCCGCCTCCCACACATCCCACCCCTCTAGATTGTCAGGGAGCCCCAGTTTGAGCCCCCTGAGTCACACAGAAAATTCCCACTGGCTATCTATCAACACATATCTTTTTTAAAACTCATGACCACTCAGTGTGTTATCTGTGATAAATCCACCAGAGTCTCAGTTTCCTCCTCTAAAATGGGGCTTCGTGACTGGCTCCAGCTTTTGCAGGAAAGTGGTAGAAGGATGAAACTCAGTCTTCTGATTGCTAGCCCTGGGTTCATGGAATGGTACCCTGCTGCCTTTGCTTTAGGGATCCTACCTGGCCCAAATGGTACATTCCTGTCTACTATGCCCCTGTTGCTCCAGCATGGGTGATACATACAACCAGGAATCCCACAGATAAAAATCAATGACAGAGCACCCCCAGACCCCTGACAGTCACAGGAGAGCTGCTTTTAGTCTCTGATGGGCAGAGTATATAAACAGGTGTGTGGTCTTCTCTATGGGGTGCCTGGCTCCCTTGTTGCTTCTGAAGGCTGTTTCCTGGCCAGTCATTATGTCCTCTGCAGTGTGTTAAGTTCTGTGGCCAAAGGTTCATATAACCAGGAGTGTATTTATGGTAGTCGCTACTGTTTCCTAGGAAAATATTGATTTTCTAACAACAGAATGATTGTAGGGTTGTTAAATCAGACTAGACTATCATAAACTCTAGGATTAACCAAAGAGTAGCTCTACCTTTTCTTTTACTGTCGCGTGGGCAATTGCGGGTGGCTCTGTCCACTGAAGACAAGCAGGAGCACTGCATCTATTACCTGATTTGAACAAATTGCCATGGTTCCCCACCCCCCTCACTGGATAAGTGATTAATCATGCTGCTTTTATGTTAAAGATTGACTAGCAGACATGAGGGGAGCTTCCCAAGTGGCTCAGTGATAAAGAATCTGCCTGCAATGCTGGAGACATGGGAAACTCGGGTTTGATCCCCGGGTCGGGAAGATCCCTGGAGGAGGGCATGGCAACCCACACCAGGATTCTTGCCTGGAGGATCCCATGGACAGGGGAGCCTAGAGGACTACAGTCCATGGGGGTCACAGAATGGGACGTGACTAAAGTGACCAAGCATGCATGCGCGCAACAGGCATGATGAAGGCTGCGATTATACTGAAAACCCAAGAGCGCCTAATGGAAGCTGCGCCCCCATCATGCAGGCTTCGAGTGGATTATGCTGGCAATGGGAGATGGCTCTTCAGTCCCTGCCCCGACCAGAGGATGTGTGGGCTCATTATCCGCCTGTTAAAGTCTTAGTTAGAAGAGCAGTCAGTGAGGCGAGGATTTCTTTTCTCCCCCGCCCCCCGCCACCCCCGCTCCTTTTTGGGGAAGATCTCTATCTTTCTTCTTTATTGATTGCTTGCTTTCCATTTTATATCCTTTCTCCCTTGCCTGAAATGAGAAAAATGAGCCCTTGCCACGGGCTTTAAACTTTACACCCAGACAATATCTCCCCGTTATCTAATGCTGGGCAAGAAGCGTCAGCCCAGAGGACCCTGGGTAATGCTACAACAGATTATGTCATAAAATGGAGAGATAAGCAAAAGAACCAATCTAAAAGACGCAGCAAAATTTACCTTCCCACCACCCTCCGCTCCCCTTTTAGAAGAAGGCTTTAAATCAATCTCCCTTTGCCATGAATTCTCTTTCTAAAATTTGATAACAAGTGCAATATTTTTCTTGGAGATTGGGTTCTAATAAGACGGAGGTTGGGGGTAGGGAGCAAGCAGGGTTTAGCAAAGTAATAAAATGCCATGATTGATCCAGGTCAGTGGGGTTGCTTGGAATTACCGCTGTTCTTGGCTGGTAAGCATAATCCAGCCAAGCCATAAATTGTGTTTCTTCCAGTAGACAGTCGCCTCTCCGTATTGATCCCGATTTGTCGTTCTATTCTGGTGTAATCGCTCCCTGTGATTAAGACTCCAGGTTGGGAAGAAAGTCTGGCCAAGCCTGGCGTGTAAAAGGAATAACCAACCACAGGACCAGAGTACTCTGCTGCCTTGACATTGGAAACTGAGGCTGGGGTGTAGGAGCTGAGGAGGTCTGGAGACTCAGAGTGCCCAGGGCCAGGCAGTGGGGTCAGGACCCTGGTTCAGTCAATCAGCCCCCTCCAAGGGCTCTGCTAGTGAATGCTCCCACTGAGCCTGCCCACGTGTTTATAATTACAATGAGATTTCTTAAACACAGGCAGGATATGAGTTCCCTAGACATATCAAACCCAGGGTATGAGGCTTCTCATCCTTATCACAGGCAAAAAAAAACTGAAGCAAGGACTGTGTCATACTCCAAGGTCACCAAGCAGAGCTATTCCCCACCCAATTACTTCACCCAGAAACAAAACCTTCCAGTCCAAACTGGAGCCCAGCCTCAGAGAACACATGACATAACACTATAGTTAAGTCCCTAAGTCCCCAAATTTGGAATTTGGGTATCCTGGGTTACCCATGTTTGAAGTAGAAAAGCTTACAGCTACATTATTTATAGATTGGCCAGAATGCAAGCACATTCATTTATCTCCCTCACTGGCTGTGTGACTTTAAGCAAGTGGCCTAATCTCTCTGATCTTCAGTCACCTCACTAGCAAGCTAAGAATAATAACATTATTTGCCCTATAAGGTTTTTATGAAGATTTCCATGAAATAACACAAGAAAGTATTTAACATAAAAAATAGTTGCTATTATTACTATTGGTATTATTATTATTATTATTATTCCCAATCTTAGCTTGTGTGTAGTCTGCAAGTTCCCCATAGATCTTTTAAATGCCTGCTACAGAGATATTTGGAAAACATCTAAGCAAAGAAGATTTTTACAATAGAAGGAAATGTACATTTTGATACCTTGGAGTGTCTTAGCCAAACCCAGAGAAACTAATTTGAAATAAGGTTATGTGCCTTTAAATAGGAGCTCAAATAGATCCTCGAGTGCTGCACTGTCAAAAGTCAGCTCAGCTTTATTTGGCTCCAGTCTTCTCAGAGATGGGAATGGGAATTCTTCACTCCATGAACTCGACAATATTGCAGTTAAATCATCTGTATGTGATCCGCTTGTCTGGTGGTGGGGCCGTTTGACTACCTGCTTTAAAGAAAATATTCCTCAAACCTAGAGTTATTTTCCCCTTCTTCTTTCCCTTTCTCCAACTCAGTGATTTAAAGGAGGTGGTGGTGGAGACTGAGGCTGTCAAGCCATCATGCCATGTCAGGACAATCTCTCTCTCTATTACTCTCTTACATTCTCCAGGCTGAGCTAAGGGGACTGCAGAGGAGTTGCTGTGTTCCTCCCCACCCAGTATCAAGGAGGAGGTCTTTGCTCTGAGTCTCAATCTCCCATTTTGACTTCTGCACCTTACCTATGGCCCCCAGATCCTCCCCACCCATCTAACTTTGCTCAGGAAAGGGACTACTTTTAGCCCTAGGATAGGAAAGTGGAGGGTAGAATCAGACTATTGGAGTCTCAGACCTGACCTCTACATTTGTAACTAGTAACACTTGGGGGAATCAACCTTTCTGTTCCTCAGGGTTCTCCTTTCTCAAATAGGGACAATCATGCCCAGAGTTCCTATTCTGTAGGGCCGATGTGATGACCAGATAAGTGTTTTAAATTACTGGAACATGGCAGACCTCAATGAAAGCTAGCTTGTGTGAACTATTTGAGGGCAATGATAGGAAGGAACATCAGACTCAGGCACATTAAGTAGAGAATAGGAGATAAGCAGTGGAGAAGGAAATAGCACCCCATTCCAGGACTCTTGTCTGAGAATCCCATGGACAGAGGCACCTGGCAGGTTACAGTCCAGGGGGTTGCAAAGAGCCGGACACGACTGAGCGACTGAACACACACACACACACACACACACACACACACACACACACACACACACAGGAGGTAAGCAGAGGTGGTGAGCAGAGAAGTCTCTTTCAAAAATGTGGCTGTGAAGAAATAGCATGGTCACCATTGGCCTCTCCTTGGGAATCCAAATTTTTTCATTTTTCCAACTTTTTTTCTTTTTTTGTCAGATGAATAGTTTCTAAATATTTCTGTAAAGGAAGAAATTTGGAGAAAATATTCCAATTGTGTTTCATCTTCTCTCAAAAGTATTGCAAATTGTGTGGCATTTTTCTTGCTACCTTGCCTAGATGGGGAGATTATGAGAACAAGATCATACAGAAAGCTTCAGAATTTTATGGGATGAAGACACTGGGTATAAAAATAAAGGCACCTTTCTACCTTCGTTTCTCCTCATCCTCCATCCTGAGGGATAAGTGTAGACATTATCTGGGGTACCATTCTCACATCTGGCTGCTCATCAGATCATTTGGGAAGTTGGTAAAATATAGATTCCTGTCTCCCTTCTGAAATTTTTCATTCAGTGCCTTTAAGGTAGCAACCAGAATTTGACATCATTCAAAAGCTGTCAATACCTTGGTGACCAAGTAGGATCAGGGACAGTACTGATATCTCTCATTTTAAGTGAAACTTGGCAGAACTTCTGTCTCACAAAGTGTCCCCAGCTAAGCTGCAGGGGTCGGGCGAGCATAAGACTCACTCTTCAAATGGACTCTGCCTGGGAAGAGAAGGGCAGGGCCCCTTTGCACAGTCTCTCCCAGACATCCCATAAGACCGTCAAGAAGCCTTTCCCCACATTTCAGTTTTCCCCACACCACAAACACACTGAAATCAGTTACAGTGACCAGGCTGATGCCAAGAACTGTGGGTGTGGATTAAGCGAAGACTGGCCTTGTTCTTCCAATTATTTGGCCCCCTGCCTCTCCTCCTTTTTCAGCAATCCCCTGAATTCCTCCCAGGTCCTCCAGGCTGACCATGTGTTCAGTTGCTCAGTCATGGCCTACTCTTTGCAATCCTATGGACTGTAGCCCACAAGGCTCTCCTGTCCATTGGATTTTCCCAGCAAGAATATGGGAGTGGGTTGCCTTTTCCTTCTCCATGTCTGAGCCATAGATCCCTCTATTACAGAAATATAAAAATATGGACAGACTTTAATCACAGTAATGAACCTGAACAGTAATTTAAACAACTCCCAACAAACAGAAGGCCAGTTCCAGATATCTTCATTGGTAAATTCTACCAAACATTTAGAGAAGAATTAACACCTATCCTTTTCAAACGAGTCTAAAAAACTGAAGAGGAAGGAATGCTTCCAAACTCATTTTATGATCTCAGCATCATCCTGACACCAAAACCAGAAAAGAAGACATCACCAAAAGAAAAAAAAAAAAAAACACAGACCAACATTACTGATGAACATAGATGCAAAAATCCATGGTTCCCAGAGCCTCCCTGAGACTTGCCAGAGGGTGAGTTTCCCCTAGTGCTGCCACAGGCAATCCAAGAGGCAGGGGATGCCAGGACATTGTGCTTGATAGAAGCTTTGATTTTGTTCCCCTGCAGAATCAGGGTGACAGAATCAGCCAAGCTCAGTCATCACTGAAGACTATCAAGAGAGGAAAAACAGAGTCCCTTCCCTCCAATGTGAAAGACAGCAGCAACCACCTTATCTGCTTGCTCAGCATCCTTGGTAAGGGGAATGGAGATGCTATAGATAGACAGACACCAGCCCAAACTAGGCATTGAGATCATACGAGGCGTCAAGAGGAAAAGAGCAAAACCACTAATGCTCTGGACTCTATTCAGAATCAATCTGCCATAGGCATTTATCCCAGAGAAATGACTTTTGTTCACACAAAAGTTGTGTGAACATTATGTCAGTGTCAATCCCCTGGTGATGAATATTTGTAGTAGCTTTGTTCACAATAGTCAAAACCTGGAAACAACCCAAATGTCCTTCAGTGTGTGAGTGATTAAATACTCTGTGGTCCATCTGGCAGCATGGAATACTATGCAGCCATCAACAGGGATACATATGGATACAGGCAACATCTTGGATGGATCCCAAGGGAAATATGCTGTTTAAAAAGAAATCCATTCCCCCCAAAACTATACACTGTATGATTCCATTTATATAACATTCTTTAGAGGACAAAATCATAGAAATGGAGATAGATTAGTAATAATCAAGGGCTGCTATAAGAAGACAACATGAAGGATCCTTGATATGATGGAAATTTTCTGTGTCTAAATTATAGTGTTGATTGCACACATCTACCCAGCAGTGAAACTATAAAACTGCACTGACCTAAATACACACACACACACACACATCCACATAAAATGGTGCAATATGAATTAGGTGGTTTAATTATATCAGTGTCAATCTCCTGGTGATGAAATTGTACTATAGCAATGTAAGAGGTTATCACTGGGGATACTGGGTGAAGGGTGTCCAGGAATGGTCTGTATTATTTCTTAAAACCACATTGTTGTTGCCATTGTTGCTGCTTGGTTGTTAAGTCATGTCTCACTCCTTTGTAACCCCATGGACTATAGCCCACCAGACTCTTCTGTCCATGGGATTTCCCAGGCAAGAATACTAGAGTGGGTTGGCCATTTCCTTCTCCAGGGGATTTTCCCCACCCAGGGCTCGAACCTACATCTCCTGAATTGGCAGGCTGATTCTTTACCACCAGGCCATCAGAAAAGTCCACTGCATGCACACCCACAATTATCTAAAAATAAACAGTTAAAAAAAAACAACAAAAAAAATGCTCTATCTGGGACTTCCATGGCAGTCCAGTGGTTAAGACTACACACTTCCAATGCTGGGGGCAAGGGTTCAATCCTTGTTCAGGGAACCAAGATCCCACATGTCATGTGGCATGGATAATAATAATAAACTTAAAAGTCTTATTTAAAAAAAAAAAAAAAAAAAGCTGTATCACGCTTAATCTGTTTCTCCTTTAAGGTGGGCTGGGCTTTCTTCCAAAGAATAGAATATGGAAAAAAATTAGTAACATTACAGTGAAGACACCACCTTTAACACATGGTCATCATCACTGTTATTAACAAAGTCCTGTTGATCACATACCCCTTGCTATGAGTGATGAAAAGGGTGTATTCCTCACCCAAATCCATAAGCCCAGGTTAATCATAAGAAAATATCAGCCACACTCAAATTGAAGGATATTCTGCAAAATCCCAATACTCCTTCATGACCTTGACATTTCTGAAACAAAGATAAGATGAGAAACTGTCACAGATCAGGAGAAAGCAAGAAGACATGATAGCTAAACACAAGATGCTATCCCAAATTGGACCCTGAAATAGCAATAGGACCTTAGTGGAAATACTGGTGAAATCTGAATACAGTGAATTGCTTAGCTAATATTAAAAGTACTGGACCAACTTAATATAATGTTGTTCACCTTCCCAGGTTCACATAGATATCTCCCACCCCTGTAGTGAAAAAATATACAAGATGAGTTATTTTCTGTCCCTTCCTGAGAGACCCTGGTGCCAATTTAGCTGGGACTTAAAACTGAGCAACTAACACTTCTTGCTTTTGCAATCTGTTAGATTCAAACTCAGCTAAGTGTGTGAAGAAGCCTGAGCTAACCTGCTAGATGATGATGAAAGGAAACATGACCCATTGATCCAGGTCACCCTTGTCAACCACCTGCTAGCCACCATATTTGTGAGTGACGCAATCCTAGATCATCCACCCGCTAGCCAACCCACCAACTGACCCCAGATATTTATAGAGAAGAACCATACATTGGATGGTGACCCGATTTACCAACTCACAAAAGTGTGAGCCAAAGAGGTGGTTGCTTTTGGGCATTTTTGAAAATTAACCAACATGTTCAGCCCTAGAGCTATATATCTCATTTTCATCTGTATCTACATATCATTGAAAAAGACTCTGATGTTAGGAAAGATTGAAGGCAGGAGTAGAAGGAGACAGCAGAGGATGAGATGGTTGGATGGCATCATTGATTCAATGGTTAGTCTGAGCAAACTCTAGGAGATAATGAAGGACAGGGAAGCCTGAAGTGTTGCATTCCATGGGGTCTGCAAATAGTCAACACAACTGAGTGACTGAACAATACCAGAAACATACCAAATATAAAGTTTAATTTTACATTCATCATATCTTTCATTTATTTCCCAAAATAACCATGTGAAGTTAGAATTATCATCTCTACAATACAGAAACATGAGGCTCAGAGAGGTTCAGTGACTGGCTTAAGACTGCACAGTGAGTAGCAATGCTAAGAGTTGATTCCAGGCCTTCTGAGGACAAGTCCAGTGTTTGACTTTTTAATGTTTCAATCCCTACTTATTTGCTATCTTATATTAACATACTTTTCATTAATATATCCTACATCTCAAACTAGACAATGAGACTTTTTGATCTAGCTTGTATCTTAATCTTTTTACCATCCTTTACAATATCTAGCACATGTCGACCTCAGCATACTATAATTAAATCGTATTAAATTAACCACTCAAGAGTTTCTGATTGTCTCCTCTCTCTGCAACCTATCACAGCGCCTTGGCTGTGGTCATTCACTGTTTGTTGGAGATATTGATGTTGTCTGTAATGTATTCTGACCCTGGAACTGCTGGGTGCAGAGAGGCCAGAGCGTGGCCATTTTTTAAAAAGATGAGGTTATTATTGGATCTCTATCGTCTTTCATTAAAAAAAAAAAAAAAGGAATGTGGCTAATTAGTGTGCATCTTTCTTTCCTTGGCCAGAGCAGTGCAGAATGAACAAATGGCTATGATGGTGGGGAGAGAAGACAGGTAGCCAGGAAGCCACAGTGTGGTCGCAGGAGGTGGGCCAGGCAGCCCTTGTGCCTTCCTCCCCACAAATGATGCCTCACTCCAGACATTCAGAAAAGCTTGGCTGACTTTGCTCATCTTGAGTGACAAGCAACTCAAGTACCTTCTGGACCCCGACACTGACTAACAGGGTGAACTTATCCAGTCACTTAACCACTCTAGTCCTCGAAATTTTCATCTGCTCAGTGGTTATGAGCATACAGATGAGCTCATGTGTGGCTTGGCTGTCACCCCCCTAGAGTCACTAATCCCTGTCTCTCCCAAACTCATGCTCGGGTGTCAGATGTCTTTGTTTTTCTACAATAACCAACATTTTTCCCCATTTCATCCTTTGGGTAAGTTCAGATTTCCATTTGCAATAGCCAGGTTTCTTAAAAAATGATTAGTAACTTCTCTTTTCTGACTGGATTCCCAGAACCAAGGGTTAGGAGGCAAATAGGATTATAGCCCCAAAAGGCTGTGAGTTGCATCCTGAACGCAGACACTCACGGTTCCTGAGCTGGACCTGCTCCGGTGGTCTGGGAGGGACAGGAAATAGGAAGGTCCTGCCTGCTTATCAGAGCCTGGACTGGTGTCCAGATGCACCGTAAAATTCCAAGAGCCAGGGAGGGTCCCTCCTCTTTTGTCTCCAAGCATCTGTCGCTGCCACCGATTGAAATTCTACCCCAGGGGAAACCATACTGATGAGTGGCAGAGCTACTTCGTTCTTGGGAATCTGAACAGAAACCAATCAGCCCTGGAAACAGTTGGGCTCCGGGAGCTTTGATATGGACCCCGGACAGAGTAGGGTTGATGAATTTTGTTTGTTTGGAGGAGGAGGGTGATGCATGAGGAGAAGAGAAAGAAAGGATTTCTGAGAGGGAGGAG